>NC_087549.1:49114961-49416458 GCF_036250125.1 Pseudopipra pipra
TTCCTCTCCTCTCCTCTCCTCTCCTCTCCTCTCCTCTCCTCTCCTCTCCTCTCCTCTCCTCTCCTCTCCTCTCCTCTCCGAACCTCTCCGAACCTCTCCGAACCTCTCCGAACCTCTCCTCTCCTCTCCGAACCTCTCCTCTCCTCTCCTCTCCTCTCCTCTCCTCTCCTCTCCTCTCCTCTCCTCTCCTCTCCTCTCCTCTCCTCTCCTCTCCTCTCCTCTCCTCTCCTCTCCTCTCCTCTCCTCTCCTCTCCTCTCCTCTCCTCTCCTCTCCTCTCCTCTCCTCTCCTCTCCTCTCCGAACCTCTCCGAACCTCTCCGAACCTCTCCGAACCTCTCCGAACCTCTCCGAACCTCTCCGAACCTCTCCTCTCCTCTCCGAACCTCTCCTCTCCGAACCTCTCCTCTCCGAACCTCTCCTCTCCTCTCCGAACCTCTCCTCTCCGAACCTCTCCTCTCCGAACCTCTCCTCTCCTCTCCGAACCTCTCCTCTCCTCTCCTCTCCTCTCCTCTCCTCTCCTCTCCTCTCCTCTCCTCTCCTCTCCTCTCCTCTCCTCTCCTCTCCTCTCCTCTCCTCTCCTCTCCTCTCCTCTCCTCTCCTCTCCTCTCCTCTCCTCTCCTCTCCTCTCCTCTCCTCTCCTCTCCTCTCCTCTCCTCTCCTCTCCTCTCCTCTCCTCTCCTCTCCTCTCCTCTCCTCTCCTCTCCTCTCCTCTCCTCTCCTCTCCTCTCCTCTCCTCTCCTCTCCTCTCCTCTCCTCTCCTCTCCTCTCCTCTCCTCTCCTCTCCTCTCCTCTCCTCTCCTCTCCTCTCCTCTCCTCTCCTCTCCTCTCCTCTCCTCTCCTCTCCTCTCCTCTCCTCTCCTCTCCTCTCCTCTCCTCTCCTCTCCTCTCCTCTCCTCTCCTCTCCTCTCCTCTCCTCTCCTCTCCTCTCCTCTCCTCTCCTCTCCTCTCCTCTCCTCTCCTCTCCTCTCCTCTCCTCTCCTCTCCTCTCCTCTCCTCTCCTCTCCTCTCCTCTCCTCTCCTCTCCTCTCCTCTCCTCTCCTCTCCTCTCCTCTCCTCTCCTCTCCTCTCCTCTCCTCTCCTCTCCTCTCCTCTCCTCTCCTCTCCTCTCCTCTCCTCTCCTCTCCTCTCCTCTCCTCTCCTCTCCTCTCCTCTCCTCTCCTCTCCTCTCCTCTCCTCTCCTCTCCTCTCCTCTCCTCTCCTCTCCTCTCCTCTCCTCTCCGAACCTCTCCGAACCTCTCCGAACCTCTCCGAACCTCTCCTCTCCTCTCCTCTCCTCTCCTCTCCTCTCCTCTCCTCTCCTCTCCGAACCTCTCCTCTCCGAACCTCTCCTCTCCGAACCTCTCCTCTCCGAACCTCTCCTCTCCGAACCTCTCCTCTCCTCTCCTCTCCTCTCCTCTCCTCTCCTCTCCTCTCCTCTCCTCTCCTCTCCTCTCCTCTCCTCTCCTCTCCTCTCCTCTCCTCTCCTCTCCTCTCCTCTCCTCTCCTCTCCTCTCCTCTCCTCTCCTCTCCTCTCCTCTCCTCTCCTCTCCTCTCCTCTCCTCTCCTCTCCTCTCCTCTCCTCTCCTCTCCTCTCCTCTCCTCTCCTCTCCTCTCCTCTCCTCTCCTCTCCTCTCCTCTCCTCTCCTCTCCTCTCCTCTCCTCTCCTCTCCTCTCCTCTCCTCTCCTCTCCTCTCCTCTCCTCTCCTCTCCTCTCCTCTCCTCTCCTCTCCTCTCCTCTCCTCTCCTCTCCTCTCTCTCCTCTCCTCTCCTCTCCTCTCCTCTCCTCTCCTCTCCTCTCCTCTCCTCTCCTCTCCTCTCCTCTCCTCTCCTCTCCTCTCCTCTCCTCTCCTCTCCGAACCTCTCCGAACCTCTCCGAACCTCTCCGAACCTCTCCGAACCTCTCCGAACCTCTCCGAACCTCTCCGAACCTCTCCTCTCCTCTCCGAACCTCTCCTCTCCGAACCTCTCCTCTCCGAACCTCTCCTCTCCTCTCCGAACCTCTCCTCTCCGAACCTCTCCTCTCCGAACCTCTCCTCTCCTCTCCTCTCCTCTCCTCTCCTCTCCTCTCCTCTCCTCTCCTCTCCTCTCCTCTCCTCTCCTCTCCTCTCCTCTCCTCTCCTCTCCTCTCCTCTCCTCTCCGAACCTCTCCGAACCTCTCCGAACCTCTCCGAACCTCTCCGAACCTCTCCTCTCCTCTCCTCTCCTCTCCTCTCCTCTCCTCTCCTCTCCTCTCCTCTCCTCTCCTCTCCTCTCCTCTCCTCTCCTCTCCTCTCCTCTCCTCTCCTCTCCTCTCCTCTCCTCTCCTCTCCTCTCCTCTCCTCTCCTCTCCTCTCCTCTCCTCTCCTCTCCTCTCCTCTCCTCTCCTCTCCTCTCCTCTCCTCTCCTCTCCTCTCCTCTCCTCTCCTCTCCTCTCCTCTCCGAACCTCTCCGAACCTCTCCGAACCTCTCCGAACCTCTCCGAACCTCTCCTCTCCTCTCCTCTCCTCTCCGAACCTCTCCGAACCTCTCCGAACCTCTCCTCTCCTCTCCGAACCTCTCCTCTCCTCTCCGAACCTCTCCTCTCCCTCTCCCTCTCCCTCTCCCTCTCCCTCTCCCTCTCCCTCTCCCTCTCCCTCTCCCTCTCCCTCTCCCTCTCCCTCTCCCTCTCCCTCTCCCTCTTCCCTATCCCAAGGAACCATGACTCCAGTAGCTGACAGAGTTGTAGCCTTAGCTGTTATTTATGTGAACAATCTACTACTAGTAGTCACAGTGGAGTACTTTGGCACTCTGCCAAGGCTGTGTATATGTTTGTGTTTTGGTATGTATCTTCTTTCCTTTCAGTAGTATCAGTGTATCTGTTTATGCAACTGAAACAGGTATACAACTGTACTGCATTTAACTTAATTGTAATACTGAAATGAAAGAAAAGATGCAACAAAATCAGCAATATTTTGAAAAAATAATTTTTTTTTTCACGGTTGTGCTTGTCCAGATGTGGAACTTATCAGTGATGCAAAAGCAATATAACATCACTTTCACAGCCCTAAGCTTGCTTCAGGGACATAGTATATCTATCACAAAGTCTAATGCTATACAGTACAGTCATAACATTTATAGCAAGAAAGCTATATTATCTGTGCCTAGGACAGTGTTGCTAGTTGTCTGCTTATTAATCTGGTTATAATGGCATCTGGTTATAATGGCATGTTAATGATGTTGTACTGCTTCCAATGTTGAAGCTGGATTGGTAGCTGAGGGATCTCACCAGTTCTCTGGACTGTGTTGGAAAGAAATAGTTGCAAGCTGAGTAATGTGACTGGTGACAGACAGAGAGAAATTGGGGGAGTACAATTGCATCCACTGTATTACCTGTGCCTTATTCAACTTGTGCTGAGTGAATAACTACTACTGTAAAGGGCCTAGAAATCATGTCCATCTGAAGCTGAACTGGGTCCACCAACTTTAGATCTTGGATTCAGTATGATTGCAAGGAAGAACCCAGCTGCAACATTTAGACCTATGTCTGTGCTATCATCTTAGAGAGTTCATAGGTTATAAATAGTGTCTGCTCTGTTTCTGATCAAAAGAGCTTCATTTTCAAATTAAGGAGAAAAATAATCTAGACAACTTAGACAATTCTAACACCTAGAATTGGTGTGGTCAAACTATGGAGGTGGTGGATTTTGAGAGTCAGGAGTTAAACCAAGACAACCTCTCAATCCAACTGTTTTTGTTCTTCTGTTACCAGCATAACATGCTGCCCCGTACATTCTTTTTCTTATTTGTATCTGGTTCTTCTCCCTCCCACTCACAAGCTGCATTTCTTAAAAATAGAAACAGGATTCTCAGCCCGAGTTTAGTGATATTTTAGAGGAAATGAATGGCAAGTTCGTTGGGCCAAACAGTCCTTGCTGTGACTGTTTCCTACTATGGATTTAGGCAATGACTAACTCTCCCTCTTTTCATTATGTTTGGGGTTTTCTATATACGAGAGGAGGCATTATGGGGAGTAGTAACTTCAGAGGAGGCCTGAGGGAAGAGGTAGCTGAGTTTTGTAGCTGATTGTATTTGCTTGCAGTTTTGTTCAGGTGATATTTTTAAGGATCTACATGGAGAAAATAAGATAACTCCCCCAATAAAAAAATAAAAGCCTGGATGTTCAGAGGGTCTACGGGTACCTAGCTATCCTAAGACTGGAGGCTGTGCTTCAATCTCTGTTCATTAAAACTGGGATGCTGGGCAAGTTTGCGCAGCAAGTTGTGCATGGGGTTGCTTCCCAAATTCTATTGTAAAGCCCTAATACTTAGGCAGTGGCAGCTGGAGGCTTTGCAGTCTTCTACAGTAGGGGAGAAGGGGGTCAGCCTGCCTCATGGAGTGCTGTAGGACTGAATGTGCGGCAGAACATTGCTGAACATCACCCTAGAAAACAGATAGCTGCTTCCAACTAGGAGTTCTGGGATCTGTTGTTGCTCTCTCTGTATTAGAGAAAGAGATATTCAGCCACTGGGCCGCCACCATTAGCTGTTCAATACAAATATTGTGTTGAGTTCAGTCTGTCTCCCAGAAAAAGGAAATTAGTTTCAGGAGTCTGAGCTTGGCAGTGGGACACAGGCACATCAGGCCAAAAGTCCTTGGAAGGTGCAGTGTGTATAAAGCCTCAAATACGTTCTGACTTGTCCACTTTAGTTATGACTTCTAAGCCCTTCGGTCGCTTCAATTGTGAGATTATCTCATACCTCAAACAAGCAGCAGTACATTTAAAGAACTGAGAATGTTAAGTATTATTATTATGAAAGCAGAAAAAACAAGCTCTGACTGAAAAGAGGAAGTGACAACAGACATTTTTGTGTCTCTTCGACTAGATAAAATATCACTGCCAATGTAATTTTGTTTGCAGAACATATGTATTTAATGAATTACTTTGCTTTGCTAGCCAGAATATAATATGGGAAAAGGATGATTATATGCTATTTCAAAAATAAATGTATAAAATACTTGTGAGTTCTTTTGACTGTCACTTCATATTACTAAAAAGCTGACTGCTCTCTTCATGTACTATACCAATGATGTCATCCTTATTCACTCTTCTATAAAAGCAGCGACACCAAATTCTCTTATTTACTCAGTCTTGTGCTTTTCAAAGAGCTCTTCATAGTTTGGCTAGACTTCAGCTACGTATTTCTTAGGAGCAATCTCTTGTATTGAAAATAAATAATCATCCAGTGACTGGTGATGAAAATCTGTGAGCCAGCAGACTGCTGCCTTCCATATGGTCAGGACAGCCTCTGTTTCTCTGTTGAAGGTGGCCACAGATCCACTTATCCTATGGATTCAGCCTTTAATTTGAACCTTTCAGATGAGTAAACTGAGGTGCATTTCTGATATCTGACAGTGTCATCCCAGCTTCACTGGCAATAACTCATTTTTGCAGCATTATATTACAAGATTAGTACTGGTATATAAAACCTCCTCACAATTCAATATAACAGGGTTATGATTGCTTCTGTGGAAACAAATCCAGCTCATTTTAAGAGCTGTCGTTGGATCAGAGGTGTGGGAGGAAGAAAATTTTCAATCTCAGGAAATAAACGTATCCCAAACTTTTTGTTCCCAGACCCCTTGTCTCAATTTTACTGCTTGACTTGTTCACACAGCTGAAAAATTTACAAAGAAAGATTATCTCAAAAATGCTTAACAAAGCATGTCTGGTGAGGATTACACTGTAGATCTACTACACACTATGTACAGCCGAGCATCAGAACACTCCCTCTCTATGAACAGTAGATCTCACATCACAGGAATGACTCTCTAAAACCCTAAACCAGTAAAGAAAAACATCACTGCTCTGAGTGCTTAAAAAACCTGAATTGAACCAGAGCTGAAAATTTCTGAAATATCTTTAGAAGTAATTGAAACAGAATGTTAGAAGAATAATTGTATTTTTCTATCCACAAGCAAGTCAGAAATTTTTCTCTAAAAATATTTATGCAGTCCTCCTAACTTCAGAGGATCAAATCCGTGAATTGTAGGGCTTTCCCCCAGTTACCTGCAAACTGGGAGAAAAATGTGACAAAGTGTGGTGTCAGAAAGCAATTCTTCTTCTCTTGTGAATCCTTGTAGTTCCATCAACTCTTCCAACTGAATTATACAAGTGGAGAATCTTGATCTAAATGTCTTAAGCCAGCCTTACCAAAGTGATACTCCTGGTGTTCTCAATGCTTTTTAGACTGCTAAGTAAGACATTCACTTTTAGATTAATAGTCTCTTTTACAAAAGCTGGGCTTGGAGCTTCATGGCTGCTGCTGAGCTGCTGTAACCTGTACTATTTGCATCTCTCTTAATAATAATAATTCTCACAGTAATAGAAACCTATTAATATTCTCAAAATATTTTTTCCTTTTCCATAGCCATTTCTTCTTACCTTATATTTCATATAAAGTTAATATGAGGTTATGAATGAAATTTTCTCATGTGTTGTAAGCAATGCTTTGAGTAAGTTCTGGAAAAAAGCTACATCATCTTGTTTCCCAGCGTCTCTAGCCTCTTTTTAAAATCGACTGTGTTTTGTGACCAGGAGATATCAAGTCCTGGATCACTTTTTTTTTTCTTTTCTTCCTATTGAGTCCTCAAAAACTCTACCAAGCTCACTTTCTTATGCCCTTAGTTGCATAATGATAATACACAGGTTGGAACCATATTCCTGTGTCCATTTCAGGCAGAGAGCTGGGTCATTCTCTGCATTAAAATTCTGTATTGTAATCCATTTCTTCCAAGTTGCCTTTGAGGTTGAGCAGCAGTGTAAGTTGGAAGCCAGACTGCCTTTACAATAACATGTTTGTTCAGCTGGAAATAGATTGTTCAAATCAAAGCCAACACAGTTCAAGCCTTGAATATATATACCTATTAGCAGTCGTATGAATATGCTATTCATAATATTTTTATCTGTTTCTTCTCTGGCATTGTCTTTTTTTCTGCTGCAAACCGATTGTATAAATTAACCTATATTTTTTGATGCTTTTTAGAAATACTACAAATAAGATGTCATTAGAATTCATGTATGTCAAAATGCACACACATGACAGCAGGAATGCCAGTTTGATACTAGTTTTAGTTTATTTTTTAAAACCTGCTTAGACAATGTCCTGAGGGCAGTATATAGCAAAATACACATTATTTTGCTAAAATAATGAATATCTGAATTAAGACACTGAAAGACCACTGGCTTTTCCTGATTCAAGAAAGATTTTGTAAACCAGAATTAATAATTTATAAGAGGAGATCCATTAAATTTTTTCTGCTGTGTACTGTATTCATCTATGAACAGCCCGTGAATTCAGTTGGATTTAGTAATTATTTAAAATTGTTTTCAGAGTGAAGGCTTTAGGAAACTGTGGAAGAACACAGACAGACCTTGCCTGGTTACTTAAAAGTAATAAGTAAATAATTTTGTTTAAACCACATGTCATTGCATCTGTTTTCTCACTGGTTAGGTGTGATTCCTGTGTCAGTTTCCTAAGAAAAGTCTTACAGGCATCTGTAATAGTACTAATGAGTACTTTTACTAATGAAGTAAAAGAAATATCTAGCATATAAGATTAATTTCTCAAATCTTAAATTCTAAATAATTTTATATTAATTGTTGGTTTTGCAAAATGGCAAACATTATCAGTTTTGATTTTTTTTACAAGGACATAGTAGGAAAGAAAATGTATCAGGAAAGGATTTGAGCTTTTTAACTTTCTGATAAAGCATGTTGGTTTTGCTAGTTTAAACCAGAAGTGATAGAGGATTTCTAAGATTCCTAGTGAAATGCCCACAGTTTTATTATCCCCTTTGGGCTTTGCATTGCTATTTTGTCTCATCATAAGTCAGATAAAGCTCATGAGAGGAAAGAGCCATCACGGATTCACCAAGGGCAAACTGTGCTTGACAAACTTGATCCCCCTCTATGGCAAAGTGATCTGCTCGGTTGATGTGGGGTATGCAGTGGGTATTGTCTACTTGGCTTTCTCCAAGGCTTTTGATACACTTTCCCACAGCCTCCTTCTGGAATAACTGATTTGTGATGGTCTGGACAAAGGGGTCTGTGCAGTGCGTGGGGACCTGGCTGACAGATGCCACCCAGAGGGGAGTGGTAAACAGATTGCTTTGAAACTAGCACCCTGTCATAAGTGTGATCTCCCAGGGATGTATATTGGGACCAGCACTGTTTAATACCTTCGTAAGTGATCTGGATGATGGGTTTAAGTGTACTCTGATTAAATTTGCCAGTGATACCAAACTGAGTAGGGAAGTGAACATTTCAGAAGGGAGAGCCACCCTGCAGGAAGACCTGGATAGACTGGAAGATTGGGTGAACAAGAACCATATGAAGTTCAATAAGAACAAATGTAACGTCTTGCACCTGGGTAAACATAATCCAGGTGTGCAACACAGGCTGGGGAGCAGCTCTGTGGAAAGGACCTGGGCATCCTGGTGGACAGCAAACTCAGTAAGAGTGAACAAGGTGCTGCTTCGGCAAAGAAAGTCGATGGGATGCTTGGCTGCATCAACAAAGGCATCATCAGCAGAGGTAAAGAAGTCATTATCCTATTCTACTCAGCTCTTTTCAAACCATACCTGGAATACTGTGTTCAGTTTTGATCCCCACTATACCAAAGAGATGTGAACAGGCTTGATAGGGCTAAGAGAAGGGCCACAAAGATGACCAAAGGACTGAGAATCCTGTCCGCCACGTGAGGAAAGGCTGAGAGAACTGTGGTTTTTCAACCTTGAGAAAAGAAAGTTTAGGGGACACCTTATCACCACGTTCCAGTATTTAAAGGGTGGAAGATGGAGACTTCCTTTTTACAAGGAGTCACATGGAAAATATGAGAGGAAATGTGTACAAGTTATGCCTGGAGACATTCCTATTAGACACAAGAGGAACATTTTTCAAAATGAGAACAATCAGCCCTTGGAATAATATCCCCAGGGAAGTGATGGATTCCTCAGCATTGGACACTTTCAAGATTCAGTTGGACAGGGTACTGGGCCTGGGTACTGGGCCTGCTAGAAAGATTGGACCAGATGATCCTTGAGGTCTCCTTCCAACCTGGATACTCTATGATTCTGTGATTCAGAAAGAGAGAATCACCAATGAGACTATATTTTTCCCTCATTAACTACTAATTATAACACATTTCTCAAGTTTTTAAGCAGAACTTCCTACAGTGGAAGTGTAGTGGCTTGCTGTATTTCTAATTATTTATTCCTTTGTTAGCTGTCAAATTCATTCCCCAGCTGCAAATTAAGTTATTAGAGTTATAACAGGAAAGCATTTTTAAATAAACTAGACAAATTACAATTTAATAACATTTATTGAGGGAATCTGAAGGAGTTTTAATAAAGACGGGTGCCCTATTCACAACTCCAATGTTTAAGAAAAAGATGAACCACAGACAGAATGTGATTCTACATCATGTCTCTTCTCTAAACTGCTACAGCTTAGATCTCCGAGTTTGGTTTACATGTAGCAGTATTTTCCTGGTTTCTTGAGCACTCTCAGCATACATAAAAGACTTAAGTGGACATTGGAAAGGAAGAAAAGGAAGCTTAATAGTATAATTCTGTCATTTGAATAAGGTCAATTCCTTGCTTTAGAGCCTTCTTACTTCATTTATGTGGGATAGCTGTTGGCTAGTGGACACAAGTAATTCTTTGGGATCAATAAATGCTTCTTCCACATAGTTTAGTGCTCTAATCAAACTCCAGAGTCGTGTTCATTCTTACTGTCCTTCAGTCTGACCAGTGTTTGTTTCTTGCCTGTATAGTCACAAAGCTATGAGTGTCTAGAGAGTGAGGGCACCTCACAGAAGCCTATGTCCCTGTGGCTAAGGAAACACATGAAATAACAGATGTTGACTATTTGAATGTTTCAAGTGTTTCCAAGTTTTCAACAGTTTAAATGGGCTCAAAATTCCACATGATGGGTCCTGCAGGGGTTTAACAAAACAATCAAGCTTCTCTACTTCTTTTTTTATTCCTTTCAAAGCGCAACAGATGAGGTTTCTTTAATTTCATCTTTCAGTATGTATGCTGAATAGAAAATTTTGTTATCACATTGTCAAATCTTATTATTTAGGAGTGTGAAAGAAACAAGAAAAATCTGTTGCATTTACCTGCTAATGAGCCAGAACATGGGGAAAACTGGAACTGTTAGGGGCTTTGGCTGCTGAAACATGAAGAGTCACTAGTCTAGAATGGGCTGTTGACCTTACTTTTGCTGGCAAAATTTTTTTAAAATTAAATGACATTTTACTTTCACTTAGAGGGATAGCATATATGATGGTGTATCAGGGGTTAATTATGCTGATACTTTTGGTCTGTGTTTGGCCCAGCCACCTGTAAGAGTTTATATTTTCCCTGCCAAATTCACTGATAAAACAGGAACTTCGTCCTTGGAGAGAGAGCTTCTTGTATAAACTGTATTAATTGGTGTTCTGTGATTGGCTCATCTCTGTCAAGGACATTTGAAGGAGAAACCGAAGAGGAGAGGATGAAGTAACGACCCTAGACTCAATTAGAAAAGACCCCCCGGGTGCAGTGCGCAGGCACGGGGAAAGCCACGCATGCGCGGAAGAGATATCACATAACCAAGGGGGTGGGACTGACAACCTCTGGCGGGGCAGTGCTGGCCACACCTGCCCAGGTAGATGTAATCAGTTAATTGTATAAAAGCAGATAGCTCTTTCTTGGAGGGAAGCAAGCTTCACATCAAGGACAAAGTTGCCTTTTGGCGGGGACGCCTGCCAATTTGTGAGGCTACTGATGCTCCAGGAATGCAGCTTCTGCTGTGGGTAATTGTGGGCATTCTGGGGCGGTAAGATCACTTTATAAGCAACAGCTGGGTGACTGGGGAAGTCGTACTGAGGGCTTATTTCTCGCCTCCTTTCTCTCTTTTGGGTTTGTTCACTTTGTTGGCCACCTCTTGGTAATAAATATTAGTTTTGTTGAGCTTTTAATGGTGTCATGGTTTCAGCTTCAGTATGTTACGAACTCTCCCTATTACAGATGGTCTTACTGCAAATAGTGAGGTTATTGTAGATAGTAATTTTGTCTTGGAAAACAGTCTATCAGTCTTTTGGGAGCTGACTGAATATCTGACCCTCTAGAGTCTTGGAGGGGTTTTGTAAATTACTTTCGTTGGTTTAATGCAAAAATTTGGACCTCTGGGCTCAATATATCAGAGATATATCTCTAAATATAAACAGAAAAAAACTATGCTGACTAAAATATTTGTGGTGGATCTGGAAGTACAGTAGCGCAATTTGCGGAAACTAGCCTGATTGTCAGGAAGTTCATATATGAACACAGTGATTGAGCTCAGGAAGTAGTTGTCTAGCAAAACTGACAAGAGCAAAGGAAGTTTTAAAATGAACCAGCAAACAGGTAAGAGTTATTTTATAGTAATGACAGAGCTTTTGAATTGTGATGATTTTTGCATCCTGTAGGATTGTTTTTTGTTCAAAAAGAGTTAAAGCTAAGACATAGGGAAGAACAAAGGCAAAACCAGAGCAAACAGCAACCAAAACCTCTGGTAAGACATAAAAAGCCTTTTCCTACAGAAATATACTTCACTTGTGATATATCAAACGGGTACAGAGAAACTGCCTAAAGTAGCAGAGGTAGGTCTGCTTAGGTCACCTTCAAATCAGCAGCATGTGCATAAACTGTTTTCCTCTTCTTCCTCTAATATTTAGTTCTTTCCAAAAAAGGGTTGTTTTTTAAGAAGCCTTTATTATTGCATAAAGATACTTATGGACTTCTGGAGAAAAGACCAGTACTGACTCAGATCAAATGGGATCTGCAGGTGGGAAAATTTCAGTGAAAGCACGTTACCAGCAAGGTAGGGTAAGCAATGAGGTAAGTACAGACATCGAGTAAGTACAGACAAGTATTGGCAGGGGTAAACTTGTAGGGCTCAGGAAGACAGTAACATACAGATACCATCTTGCATCTGCCTAGTGAAGGAGTTGTACCAGCCAGCTCAGGTGCAGAAATGGAAGTAAACTTCTATAAACTGGTAACATGTAGAAAAAAAATTGATGATGTAATGGAGGTTCTAAGCCTTGCACTGAGAAAGAGTAATCCTCATTACAAATTGAATTTTAATGCTTTATATTTGTTGAATACTTGCTGGTGTCTTTTTAATCACAAAGCAAACCATGGTGCATTTAAGGAAGTAATTGCAAAGGGACAAACTAATTAAATAGTTCATGTTTACTACTCTGACAACAATTATTAATTGCAACTAAGTCTTCACTATATCAACCATAGTGATAAACTTTATATCCTTAGAGCTTCCATACATCCCGACTCCTGGGAGCAGTTGTTTTTTGCAGTCCCAACTTTCAGTAGGTCTTACACTGGTAAACCATAATTTGCTCATATTTTATGTAGTCTGAATCCCTGAATTTGGAATTTGGCAGCCCTCAGCACATATTTTCAAGTTTTTCTGTGTTTGACAATTAATTAGTTTAAAACATCCTTGATTTAATTAAAGCTATTGCTGCTTCTGGGATAGTTGCATTGTGAAGATTGCCTTTCCCAGCAATGTAGCAGAAAATATTCTAGACTAGAGAAAATTTTGGATTTCTTACAATGCATCTTTCTGGATGAATATTTATTTTACGAGTAAGGTTAGAAACATGATTGAGTGAATAGGCTCAAAACAAATAAAAAATCAGATGCCCTTTATTTTGATCTAAAAAGATCAGAGACTGATCAGTGCCTTACCCATGGGTTCTGCTTCAAATAATGTATTGATGAGAATGGAATAAATCTCTACAACCACATCTATTTGAATGAGTACCAAAGTGGTGAGACTCCAAGTGTCTAGCAGAGAAGATGCCATGAGCTTCTTTCTTTGTAACTCTTACAGAATTCTTGCTCAGCTGATGCTTTGGAAAGCCAGAACTATCCCAAAGTACTCAACCTTTCTGTAACCATGTTTGAAGTTGAAGATCAGGTGCTGAAAAGAAAGAGACAAGTTTTGGCTTCTGAGTTGTGGAAAACATTCAAATACCAAACAAAAACAAATCTCTGGTTTGTAAACACTGGGGAATAGTTGTGACAAGGAAGAAAAAGCCATGTGTTATGTGTTGCTCCTCTTGTCTCCAGGAACCTCAGTGCTTTTGCTTGAAGTATGTATCTACCTTGCTGTCTGCTTCTCATTACTTAGCTCAGTGATATATATTCATGAAGTGTAGATGTGTGTTAAGTGTCATGAAAGCTAGTAGTAGCAACTCTAATCATAATTCAGTGCACAAATTCAGCCCTAAATATTGTTGTTGCAGAGCCGTCATTACACTTCTTGAAAGCACGTTTTTTATATGCTCATGAGAAAACTATCTATAGCTGGTAAGTAATTAACTTGAGCATTCTTAAAATGAGAAACCAAACTATGTGAAATCTCTCCAGTGGTAGAAGAAACTATCTTTAGTAACATAAATGTTTCATTTTCCTACATGTCTCTTCTCTCAGGAACAGAAATGCGGAGAATCCTGTCTGGAAAAGGAATGCAATCACAGTGTAAATGTAGTGCCAACATATTCAGTGTCATGGATTTAAAGGATTGTACACCAGTGGTAATACATTCCTTTTCAATCATATTGGAACAGTTCTGTAGCTCTAACCTTGCAACTTGGCACTGAAAAGCATGATGGTGCTGCCCATACTGTAAAGTCCCATCTTCTACATGAGACTTGCAAAGTGCTTAATTAAAAAAAACAAAACCAAACCCACCAAAACCCCCCACAAATTAATCAAAAAAACCTCACCCGAATTCATTTGTGAAACACATTTGCTGTTAATGTAATTAAAAGTGCTATAGATTTGTTTTTTCCATTAAGATGATCTTTTGATCTCTTCTGCTGGACTTCTGCCTTTCAATCAAGACATATTAAATCATGATTTTAGTTAATAAAAAGACTTTGAACTTTCAGAGTCCCTAGGCATTTTTCCGTCTGTAGCCTAGAAGAGATGCCAAATTTTAAAAGGAATTTAAATTTTTTGACCTGTCACTCATGGCAAATTGCTGGAACTATAAATCAAGGAGATTTATTTTTGCACAAGTAATGGAGATACAGAAAGCAACTTTTCTTGTTTTAGAAATCTTTATATAGCACAGACATTTTCTCACTATATTGGTAGTGATGGGGTGGAAGATGAATGAAATAATGTTGGATAAATGACTCTGATGTTATCTGACTACTAGTACCATTATCTCTCCTGGAGCTGTCAGAAATATTCCATTATATAAGACAGATAGTGCTCTAGTCACTGTCTAGAAGATTGGAATACAACGATTATACTGGCTAAAACTAACCTCTAGTTTCCTATATAGGAAGCCACTATTTCAAGACATTTACTTAAAATATGTTATTTCTGGCAATTGTTATTTTCATAGTGAAATGTATTACTGATCAAAAAATAAATTTTAAATCCCCATGATGAGAACACTGAGGTTTTAAATTGTAGAAAATATATGTGTGTGTATATATATATATACACACATATATATATATGTGGATCCATATATCTTCAACTTAGTAATGTTGAAAATTAACTTGAAATTAAAATACTTCTTTGATGTATGGATTGAAACCAGCACAACATTTAGTTGGAAGCAGACATTATTTAGCTTTGGCTACAGTGTTTGTGCACATTGGAGTTCCAACTTGCAGTTCAGCTATGCTTTCAGGAATGCACACTCTTTTGTCCATACGTCTTTTCTGTACTTGGCTGCAAATGTATATGACATTACACTTGTATGATCAGCTAGTGAGATTTTATTATTCTCGTCAAGGCTACACAGATTCTAGGCCACGTGACTAGATCTTTTATGTGGTAGGCATTAGAGACATGTTGCTAGTTTTTGTTTAATAAAGCAGTATTTTGCAGTGGACAGAGTTTAACTATTAAAGGTAGCTTTAGGTAGTATAAGATGGGCTGAAATGAGCAATGAGTTTCCTCTGAGTTCATTCTAACTTGCATGTTTGTATTTAAATCACAGCAGTCTAGGAAATTATAAAAATACTTAGATAATGTATTTGTAAATTCCTGACCGAGCCACAAATGTTTGCCTCTCTAAAGGAATCTGTGAGACCAGATATTTCTCATGTGTTTTGGTATGACTTTTATGAAGATTTAGGTAAAATTGGCATTTGAATAACACCCTGTCCTTATCTTAAAACAAATGTTTACACAGATATACCACTGACTTAACTTTACATTTGACTCAAGTGGCTCAAGGAGATGTAATGACAAACTGACTGCTCGCATGAAAGCCCTGGAAAAAAATTTTTTGATGCTGGATCACCAGAGTTACTGTCTTCCCATCCTAGACCCAGGCAAATTATCAGTATTATACAGTGTAGCAGTTATAAATAAAGATGACTTTGATACTCAGAAAGATGTATTTATGGAAACCACTCTGTGCAGCCTTTGGGTCCATAGCCATATATCCGCTCACAGACAGGATGAACAAGGGTCATTGCAGAGGTATCCCAGCCACCATGCCAATGAACCTCATGCTGTTTCATTGCACTGCTTCCATCTCAGATGAGAAGAAAGTAGTTATTGTGGTGTAGGACCCTATGCACAATAATAATGATTTTCAGTTTTTCTTTTTTTTTTCTCTTTGCCAGCTCATAGTGTGGAATTAGTGCCTTTGCACTGCTGAACTGCAAAAATTCTTCTGCTCCCACAGACAAAGCAAAGCAATGAATGGGTTACCATTAATTAACCTTCTAATGTGAATAATATGACTCAGGATTCCTTTTTAAGTGGTCGTTTACTTCTCTCAGAGTGTAGATGAGAAGTTGTGCACCCAAAGAAATCAGTATGGTGATTTGACGTACAAATTGTTACAGCATCACAACATCTTTTTTATTTTTGGTACTACAAACCTAGATGGTTTAACTCAAGTTACATGTTACAGGCATTGTAATTCACCGTGAATAACAACCATTGATTGTTGAGTCCATTTTCCTTCTCATCTGCAATTAATGAACTATCTTGATTTTTGATGGGATGTTTGATGCTATTTGTACTTTGTTCATTAAGTAAAGCAAGATCTTTAGTGCTTGGGTAGTCTAAGAAAAAAACAATTTCAGTGTGTAAACTGTATGTAAATTGTTTTTCAACAGAAGACTGACACTCTTCAATCCACAGCCTAATCAGAAGGAAACAGGAAATCATTAATTTCACAATTTCAAGATCGTCTTTCATTGTTATACTGATTTCTTCAGCTTTTCAGACTTACTTGTCGTTTTATGGAATCATAGTAATTGCACAAATAGTCATAAATCACAAATAATGGCCCTACAGAAAGGGAGACTGGAAGTTGTCTCTTTCATGTGTGAGCCAAGATATTTATAGCTGGCCTCTGTCCAGCTGCAGAACAGAACACACAAGCAAGACAGAAGTGGCTGCAGGCTTTTAAGACCATCAGCACATTCAACTTATGCATCGTTAGAGAGCAATTCCTTCACCAGTGATTTAAGAGTGATTATTATTATAGCTTGTTATTATTTGAATACCTGACTGGAGACAGACAGTATAAGTTAGTTATTATCTAAATAAAGAACTATTTAAACAGTATGGTTTTGCTACTTTTTGCTGGTCACATTGGTGAATGCAATGTAAACGACTTTTTCTTTAATGAATAATTAATAAATAATTCATGGTACTGAAAACCTTTTAAATGGATGAGAGAGAGGGAAACCCTGTGGTGGAAAATGTACTGTCTGTTCCGGAGACCCAGGGTTCAGAACATATGAGAAAAGGAAACAGAAACATGTGCCCTAGGCCTCATACATAGAAGAAGAAATACACAGCAGTAAAAGAGACTTCAATTTGTTTGGGACTATAGCTTAATTTTTCTTCTCACATTTATATATAGAACAAGGACAATTTACATATCCAAGAAGCAGAGTCTGAAGCTGTAGAAGGATGAGACAGAGGAAGTATCACAGCTTCCTTGTGATACCACACAAGAGCAACTTTTTTTAAAAATCATATTTCAGAAAATTGTTGAACTAAACCAAAACTTAGAGCTGTGACTACCATGACAGAAGACCACTGAATCACAGAAATCACCAGACTTCAAGAAGTCAGTTAGTCCAAACCCACATCCTAACTCAGGATCAGCTGTACCTGCGTTATTTATGAAAAATGTTCATTTAATGCATTCTTACAGACAATGAGTGATGTAAACTCCACAGCTTCCCAGGACATTGCACTCCAGAGATTTTACTGCCACTGGGAAATTCTGCAAATTAAACTCGGTGTTTCTATTCCTATACGACACTGAGGCAAAATATTAATTATTTCTCTGGAGCACTTCTTTACATGTTTTGTGATTGTTAGCACATCTTTCCTCAGTTTTCTGTAGAATTAAACAAGCTTAAGTCCTTAAAGCTCTCTTCACAGCCTTGCCATAACCAGCTGCTGTGATCAAGATGTATGAAATGTAGTGGTTGACTGGTCCCCAAGCAGATGCAAGGTAATTGGGCTCTTTTTTGAACTCTGGACAATGCTAGGGATGCTTCTGGCTCCTCAGGGTGACACAAAGATGAAGAAAAAGCCCAGAGCTGAAGAGAAGAGCTTAAAAGGGAAGGAAATAAAGTCCTTTTTTTTTTTTTGATGAGCGCTGGTTTCCCCTTTCTCTTTGTCTAGCAGGGTAAATAGCTTCAGTCTCTTTAACTACTGCTTGTTGTCAGTACTGTGTTTTCTCAGACTTCTGGTAGTGTGTTTCATGCCTGAAGAAATCAGTATTCCCTCATGGAGTTTTAAACTAAATAGCAAGAGAAAGAAAATAAGTGAGCAAATGCACAGAAGTGTAATCCATCTGAAGCTACAATTCCATGAAACTGGAAGAGTAATTCAGGGGCATGTGATGCTGTGCTTATCCTCTTCTGTTGTTCTTTAGGCATTGTGCCTTAGCTACTTATCCCTGTCAGAGACAGGACTGTGGTCTGTGTAGACCCTTGGAGTATATTTCATACCAAGGTAACTATGCAAATTTAATTTTCCCTTCACTAATCAGAACATGGTGGACTCCAGTCATGACTCTTCGTCTTATTTCTGTACTGCATTTCACCTGGAGTTAAAATCGAGATGTTGTCTGCAAAGTTTAGGGAAAATTGTACCTTTGGCATAGTGTAGATGGCTTTTCTTTTGCCTGAATGAATCATTTGCCCATATCATATTAGAGTTAGACTTCATTAAGAAATAGTTTGGCCTTTGACCTATTCTTCAGAACGTGGTGTTTCATATATTCCTTTCTTATTTCCCCTTTGACTAATTCTGGGTCTAAATATTTATTCATAACAGATAAATATATCCCAATACATATGCTTAGCAGTTCTTTCTACTGTCTGTTTTTAAGAAGGTTTTATCAGGACCTTACAATAAAGTTACTTAGAATAAGTGATCCATCAATCTCACCATAACAGAATTATCTCTATGAGTCTGACAATACAACCCTGAAAGACTCAGTTGTGTGATTTGACTGGGGAATTAATACAGATGCTTTCTCTCACTTTATGTGAAAGAGGGATTTGTGCTTTCTGGTGCTTTGCCTTGAGCTCTCACTCAAAAATGAAGCAACAGATTCACTGTCTGCAGGAGGTGAGGGGTGCTGGTGCCTCCTACTCCTGCCCAAAGGGAGTCTAAGGGATGGAGAGCTGCAGTTCTACAGCAGCTTTATAAGCATTTATAAGCATTTTAACAACTTTGCTTTGAAACTCTGATGTTCAACTGCAAAGACATTTGGTTCAGGGCTCACTTGAAATCAGTTCTCGGTCTGCTTGAAAATTTGACAAGCTTCAACTGAGCAATGGTCCTTGACTGTGGTTCAGATACCTACGGAAATTTTGAAAACTGAGTCGTTTCAGCAGTTTTCAGGCTTAAAGTGGGTCTCCTGTAGATATGTCAGGTGTTTAGTGACTGCTATAACAGAGATATTAAAATAATAGTAAGTCCTTTACAGAAGTTCTGATCTGCTCTCACCTGAAGAGGACATCCAATGAACTGAAAAGTTTACTCTCTTTTGAATTAACTTTTAGTTTTTATCACATCCTTTTAATTCTTTTTTAATAGAAAAGAAGTGATAAGCATGTTTTCTTAAATTTCAGGGGATAAAAGTCCATACTTAGATTCTTTTTTAAGTCTTCTGTCAGCTTTTTTCTCCAACCCATGTCTAACAGCTTCAAAAGGACAGAGTAACTTGCATCCCTGACAATCTGTTGGTCTATACTCACTTATGTATGAGGCTGACTCAAACTCACCAAGAATCACATGGAGTTTTATAGCCTTTGTAACCAACATCAATAAATTAAATTGGCTAGAACAAATAAGGTGACAAAGGGTAATGATGAGTGGCAGAAGAAATGAAAATCCTACAATTTAAGGACTGATAAAATCCTTGGTGACCATCAGTTACAGTAAGTGTATTTTCAAGGAGATATTTTATAATTTCAGGCTTTTTATTAGCGGGCTCAATTTTACCATCTTGTTCAAAGGATAACAGGGCATGATGACCTTTTATTTGAATAAACTGCTTCAGCCCTTCTGACTTTTGCTAGCGCAAAAGTCTGATGCAGAAAAATGCGGCTGTACAGACACATGCATACTCTTTTGACTTGTATTTAACATTTTAATTTTGTTTCTCAGGGGGAGGGGGAGAAAGCCTAATTTGTCTTTTAACTGTATTGCTCTGATAGCACTCTCACTGGCTGCTGTTCAAAATCAATATTAACAGTCGAAGGATTTTATTTGCTTGAGGAAATTGAGAGGAACCGCAATAGCTTTTCCAGAACAGCTCTCCATGTGGGTACTCAGAACCACTGTTCGCTTCCCTGTGTAGATAAGCTCTGAGTCAAATACACGTGTATTTTGCTGCCTCCTTACAAAGTCCAAGGAAGTTAGCAGAAGTCTCAAAGAAGTAAGTTTTCTGTGTAATTTATGCACTATGCACAATTTATTACTGTTTGCATAGTTCTCAGAAAGTCGGTATCCTGGATCTGAAATAACTCCTTTAGCTGAGTAGGGAAGGCTGGAGATGGAAGGCTCTTTCACCCTGCAGTTTAGCCCACACAAAGTGTTTGTTTGCCCTCTTGCTTTTGCCCACCCTACCTCCTTTCCCTCCCCTGGCCTTGTGAGAGGCAGAAGATGAATAACCCCTTGCACACCCTAAAGGAGGTAGTTAAGGTTTCCACCTCAGGGGCTCCTTAAGGTTAAATGAGAGATGAACCGTTCCAAATTTCAAGAGGAGATGAGCCTTTCTTATAAAGCAAAACTGACTCAGTAAAATTATATGAGTGTTTTCAATCCAATTTTAGATATATTGCTTAGCTTCAGTATAATCAGACCCAGTTATAGCAACTCCTCATTTATAGCAATTACAGCAGAAAAAAATCCTTTAGTTCGGTAGTAATCGCCTCTGTGAGAATTAACATACCACACAAGACCAATGCTGAAGACAGTAATCCTGTTTGTCTTGCCTTTCCCAGTAAATGCTATATTTAATATCTAAATACATGATCTTACTCTTTCAACATTTAAATGGAGTTCTGAATATTAAATTGTCTCCCTAAAAATATTGTAAAAGTATGATCAAGTCAAATTTGATCTGTCTTTGTAATGTTGATTTGGCAAATGTCAAGCCCATTATTTGGAACAGCTTTCCAAAATAACAAGCATTCCTTCAGATCTCAGGAGTTTGCTGTACTGAGGCTAGCTGGTTTTTAGTTTCTTGACAACTTTCTGTGTGGTGACTCATCTGATTTTTAATAGATATTGCATAACAGTGGTTTTCATTGTGCTTGTTTTGTTTTCCACCATATGGAGTTTCTCAATAAGAATATACTTTAGAAGAAGGAGCTGATGTAAATGCACTGTTCCTTTACAATTCTTTGTTTCTGGAAAGGTGAACAAAGACAAGTTATTATTCATATGCAGAATGAATAACAGGTTAAGGGCAATGGAACTGTCAGCACTTAATTTTGTATGCTTTTTTGTGGGAGATTTTGGTACTTGTGAGTATTTCAAAGAACACAAAATCCAGTTAATTCCAACTATCATTAGGCTAAAAATAGCACGAGAGACATAAACAAAACAAAGTTCTCTCTTACATCATGTACATAAATAAATAGACCTCTCAGTATTGGACATTACTGAAAACAGCGAAAGGGGTTTTCAGGCTGGAAGAACAGATGATTGCACTGTAAATACACACTAGATGAATTTTCCTTAAAAGTGATTTGAATTTTGCACAATTTTCTTTTGTAGGGTATTGGGGATCTACAAAGCTGATTAAGTGTGCTTTCTCCCACATCTACCTTTGCACAGCTCAGTGGCAGCTTGCCCCTCCAGCTTCTGATCCACTTTTAGTCCTTGCTCAACGCCATAATATTTTTTAGCTCCAGCCTTCATCAAGCTTCTCTTTTGTTATTTTGTCCATGGATAATCTTGCTTGAAACCCTACATTTTATCTCAAACTGGGTGGCAGATGACCTTCTTTTGAAAGCTTTAGTTATCTCAATAATAAAGACAACTTACTTTATGAATTGGAGAAAAGCTGCTGGCCGCTGTTTGGCTGCATTCTAGAGCTGAACTGATGAATTGATTAAAGCACAGAAATTTCAAATACCTCTTCTTACCTCTTTCTCTCTCTAACCTAAACACTGCCTGAAGTCTTTGAGTTACTATGTCCTCTTGAAAAACGTGGATTCACAACTCATGGAAATAATGTTTTGTTCTTTTTAGAAAATGTGAACTTGCTTCAGAATTTGATCTATAACTAAAAATATTCTAAATAAGACTGTTTAATATTTGATTTACAGAAATCTTTAGCAAAATTGCAACTATGAACCCATGATTTTTTAGGAGGAAACAAATGCAATTATATTTATGGATTAATTCATTAGATGATTCAGCTGTTCCACTTTTGAAAGTACAGGACAGTGAACTGAGATCATGAAAGCAAAACTAAACAATCTTTCATTTAAATAAAAGTAATTAGCTTTAGCTCAAGTGAAAAGAAAAAGACTATTTTAAAGAAAATTAACAACATACTCAAAAGTTCTTGTTCTGTTCTAAGAACAGGTGCAGAGTAGGTATATCATATTCATCAGCTTTATTAGAGTGCAACACCGTAAGGCTCAAGTTTATAATGCCATAATTAATTAACTACATATTTTCCATTGGCTTTACCTTTGGCATCTTAATATGAGTTTTCATAACCCTTTATTCTCCTCATTGTCATCTGACCTAAGCTTTCACTACCCATGAGAAAAACTAGGGATTTGTGTTTGGTCTCAGCTTCAGCAAAGCTCATTAAAGTGTAAAGCTTGAGCTTGTTTTATTATGGATTTTCTCTTGTTTTCCCCTTTGTTAAATGCAATAAACCTGAAAACAGGTGCGTTGGCTCAGTTGGCATATTTTCTGCTTGCTCTCAAATGGTTCTTAGCAAAGATGCATAGCATAATGCTACACTATCTCTTATCTAAGAGTGTGGTTTGAGTTTTCTAATATCCCAATAAAATTGCCAGCAGATAGAGTTCTAGCTATTCAAAGCAAGCAAAATTTTACTTTTCCATGCAAAGACAATTTCCTAGCTTTGCCCCAGAGTAAGACTGAAGTCAAGGATGCAATTTGAAGTTGGCCTAAGTCCAGCAAAGCCTCTGTACAAATTCTACTGTGCTATGAACACCTCAGCCTCCACTAATATAGACTGAAAAACAGCTGTGTAAATTATGTCCTCTGTTTGTAATGACCATTCTTTGGAATTCTCAGCTAAAGTGGTATGCAGGTACAGAAATTCTGATATCCATCTTCTCTACCAAGGCTTATACCGTAAGCTTAGAAAAAGAGGAAAAAAGGTTTAAGGAATCACAAAACTTCTGTTAACTCATGCCATTACTTAGCTTCCGGGGTTAAAGCCTTAGCAATCCACAGAACAGGTTAAAATGGGGTTTATTTCCACTGCAAATGGCAGGTTTAAATTTTTATTTATTAGCAAAAATAAAAGTGTCCAGTTTTCTGGTAATTAAATAGTTTGATACATTGAGACATTGCCTATAAATAACATCCTACAATAATTATGTCATTACCGTAGATGTGATATCACTGTAATATGACTCGGTGTGGTAGAGTTTATGTGTTTCTACTACGGACCCCTGATATTTTACATTTAAATTAATATAAAACAGTAAAAATATAAAATGCAAAAATATAACAAAATAATAGCAACAACAAAGGTAAAGTCTGAGGATCTACCATTTCTAATTTGAATGAAGACAAACGTAAACTCTGTAGAATAAAAAAAGAATGTCATTGTTATGAGATTGTGATTTTACTCTGGTAAAGAAGTAGTTCTAAAAATTACTTAGTCTATTAGGTAGAGACCATGTTCTGCCAGGGTAAAGTGGTATTTCAGGAGATGAATGTAATTTTTGGACACAGAAGTAGAGACAACTCAATTAGAATGGAAAAGATTATTTAACTCTGTAGAAAATACTCAGCTGCCTCTGGAGTACTGGCTTATTAGACTCTCTGTATTTTTTCAGAGGTTTGGTGGGCTTTGGAACAGTATTTAAGAATCACTTGATGTCCAGAAAAGACATACTAGTTAGAAAACCTAAGGAAACTCAAACGGATTAGTATATTGAAAAGCAGGTTGGAGGCTTACATGATTAGTCTTCTAGTATTTACCTTCTAGAATAAATTTCTAATAATAGGCTTCTATTTTGTCTAACAGAGAATCACATAATGAGAGCCAAATGTTGGAAAAAACCTTCAGACTAGAAATATGAACAACCCTTAGTAGAGATGGTAAGTAACATCGGATAGCTGTACTTAAAGGCAATTAAAATTGTTAATGTGTTTCCCACTCAACTTGGAAAGTAGGAACAAGCTTTCTCTGCACTGTGTATACTTTATCTTGCAGCAATTTCTGATTTTCCCCTTTGACTTCAAAATGGACGCATTTGTCACTGACAGAAACCAACATCCCCCCTTCCTCCCCATTTAGGGGTCCATGGAGCAGTGGTGCTACCTTAAAAAAATCTTACTTCTAAAAGAATCTATGAATGCTTATGAATTTTACCATTAAAAGCAAAGATAAAACATCACAGTGCATTTCTGTATTGCATGTGCTGGTTACATAAGAGCCGAAAAACCTCCAAATACTCTGAAACTGTGATGACTGGGAGATTGCTTAAATTTAAACTAAATAGATTGATTTATTAGGAAGTGAATCACACACACTTGGATGTCCCTCTGCTACTCTTCAACACTGTTTTATTATTTTGCTAATTCTAGAATGCTGTGTTCCTTCTCAGCGGAAGACTATTGAGTATCAATACGAATTTGTTTTCCTACTTGCTGGGCATTTGTTTTTCCAGACTTCTCCTTTTCAGAACTGCTAAACAGCTTTTGCTCCTTGTCTGTTTCCAGCTACTGGTGTCAAAGAAGCTATAAATGAGAGTTTTCCAGCAGTGTCCATCACAGTGGATAAAATTTATGGGGGAAGATCCACTGTAACTTATCACCACCACCCCTGTTGCAGCCTCTTTGCTTAGAATGCTTAGCTCTTCCTAGCATGCTGGAGGTTGCTGAAGTAGACCTTGTGAAGATGCAGACCTCTTGCTCCATGTCCATGCTCAGGACCTTTTTTGCCACCATTATCAGAGTCCTCCTGTAAAAGGAGAGCTATGGCCTCCCACAAGGTGGAAATAAACATCCTCGCGCACAAGGCACACTCACAGAGGTGCATGCAGCAAGGTGTCCTCTCTTCAGACACCTGGCCTTGACCATAACAGGCTCTGCCTTGCACCCATCAGAAACTCGACAACTGAAAGAACTATTGGCCACCAAAGAACAGCCTCCTCTTCACCTAATCCTTCTTTTTTTTTTTTTTCTGTCTCCCATCACCTTTGTTTTGGCTCTTGCCCTTCCCCTTCAGCCTGAAGAATCATTAAACAATAACAAATGTAGGAAAGGCCATTTTTAAAAAGTATAAGAATTCTTGTTTCCTTGTTATCGATATTACAAGTCACTTTTGGTCAGGATTTCCAAAGTCTCATTGACTTCAGATGGAGCAAAGTTGAGTGCTTCTCATCTCACATCTTTTTTTTTCTGTCCTTCCTTCTCCCCAAATGACAACCTGTGGAAGAGGAATCTGTATGCTGAGATGACATCTATATAAGTCCAGAAGGGACATTTCATGTAGGGAAAATTAGAACATTCACCTTCCAACAAGGTACTTTTTTTTAGGAGGAAAACTCTGCATAGTTGTCTTTCAGTATTGTAGATGATTAGAATCTAAAGAGATCCTAATTGTTGCAACACATGCACATTGTGAGATGCTTTGGATAGTTAATAAATAACTTGTACTATTGCTGAATTTTTGATCTCCCCAAAAGAGCGGGAAAGTCAGCTTTAATACCTCATAACCCAAATCTACTGAAGCTGATATGAATATTTCACATTCCTTATTTGTCTGCATTACTATATGCTATACAGTTGCAAGCATAATAGTATACTTGATTTATACCAAGATAAAACTTTTTAAAATTCAAATTCTGAAAGGGAGATTCAGTTTGGATCTCTAATTTCAATTGGTTTGGGTCAATACACTTTCCTGCTGTCCCAAACTGTAATTCACATTACAGCATCTGAAATTTTATTCTTCATGAAAATTTTTCTACCAGTGGAAGCCATGCAGACTGAGCAAGCACACAATTTTCTTTGGGAGGGCTACAGTCTTTATCAGTCTTTCTACTATTGAAAGATTTCATGCCACAGCAAGCTGCACACATCATCACCCTCATACAGTTAGAAAGCTGCTTGCTGAAATCCATCGCAAACCAAACCGGAGTCGACCTGGCATGTAATGAGCTCACCCAGGGGCAATGCAATACAGATCTTTATCTTGAAAGTAAAATCTATCCTGGCACTAACATTTATGTTTTAATATAAAACTGTGACATTACATAGGTTTTATACTCCCTTGATTTGTGTTTATAGCACAACAGAGGATTATTTTCCTTTGATGGATTATGCTCTTTGGTACTCTCAGGTATGCAAACTGAGCTTACTTTATGATAGTTGCTAGGGTGTTTTTATTTAAATATTGTGCATTATTTTGGAATTACTTTTTTCAGTTTCTGGATATTTACAAAATATCTACAAATCATATTTAGCTTTAGTATCCCATCTGATACAAAACTATTTTGACCTGAATCTCAGTTAGAGGAATTGTGTTGTAAAGTATGTTTTAATTAAAAAGAGAGAAATGTGACAGTACACTCACAGCTGATTTTACAAAGGTAAAAATAAATGAGATTTTTTTACATGTTGCTCTTTCCCTTCTATCCAATGGATGCATATTCTAAATAACAGGCTTCTCTGAACTGTCTTTTCCTGTTTTGTGGAGGACAAAAAGGGAGGGCAAGGAGGGATAGTTTAAAAATAAAAGAGATAAAACTACCACAATGCAGAATAGTATTTGTGGTTCCTCAAAACTCTGCTTTTCCACTGGTTGTGGCAGGCACTACTGGGCTTCTTTTTTCCATTCTCTCGTTCTACACTATTTTATCCTCTTTTAAACTCTGAAGTTTACAGAATTTCCTACATATTCTAACGGGGTACTGGAATCTGCTAAGGTCTACTGAAAGCCATTTTGGAATGATGAGATAATCAAACCAAATTTTTGCTGACCTCTTTCAGTTTTATTAAGGCACAATCAGGCTAATAGGAATAGCATTTCAAAATGTAATGTTAGGAAGCGGGAAATGCAAGCTATCTGCAGGTCTTGTGGCTAATCTGGATACAAGACTTTGCAAAGAAAACATATACTTATTAGTAAAGTAAATCCCCACATCTGTGGCTTCAATTGTATCATCAAGTTGGTTTCTGCATTCATCTAAGGACCTATTTCACTCATTGGCTTTACTGCATACACGTTAACTTCCTTGTGGGCTCCATTTTGGTGTGACTCTACTACTTCTTTTAGTGAGAAAGCTTGAAAGACAAACCAGAGAAGATTTTCATGTCAACACTGATACTCTGCAAGAAAGGTAACCAAAGAGACTGGGTTTTAGGGAACAGGGTAATTTATTCTACATTGAAATTTCTTACATACCTATAGGGAAACATGATGGATGAGCCAGGGTGCAGGTAGAGGAGCCAAAATTGAAGTTTAACCATGAGCCTTGCTGATTAGTATTTCAGGTTTCCATAAGAGAGATGGGTCTGCCAGACTTCCATCTAACCTGCAAGACTTTGTCCCTTGCATTTTAAGTCAAGTTCTGGCTGTGCTCATTGGATGAGAAAAGAGTTTATCCTATTTTCCTGTCTCAGGAGACCAGTCCCACACCCCCCACACCATGATATTCTGCATGATGCAGCTGTGTGTTTTGGGTGTAACTGCACAACCTCCCATGGTAAACTCCTGTCAATCTCTTTCCATTTACTATATAAAGTGCCTATGGAAATGTTTCCCCAAGTAGTGTGAAAAATTCCACTCACCAGTACATTAATGAATGAAGCTTTGACCTACAGCTTAAGAGACATCCCCTCTCCTTTCTCTCCTTTTCTCCTGTCTCTCCCATGCCCATCTAGTCCAATGTAACCTTTGGAGCTCACTGAGAAGGAAGGCAGTCATAACATTCTGTTTTGTCATGTAGAAATCAGTCAGATCTTTTGTTTTCCAAGCACTTCAATGACAAATTTTCATCAAAACAAAATTCTGGAAATAAATATTTCACTTCTAGGTAATGGTAACATGTAATCCTGAATTTATTACCTTTCAGTGGCATTAAATAACTCTTCACTACCTTTCTGTGTCATGAAAAAGCCCTCTTATTTTATTTTTTCTCTTTCTTTTTCTAGTATTACGAAATGGAGAACAGTAACATTACATGGAATGCAGCTTTCAATCTGTAGGTTGTTCCCCCGAGGAAGATACCTTTCACAGCCTTAGCTCTTCACAAGTGCTCTCTCATATTGTGGTTAATTGCTCTGGCTTCTTGCAACTGATCCTCAGATGAGTCCTTTCTCCACCAGCTTCTGCTGTGGGTAGTCTTCCTAAAGGCTATGGTATTTTTAGCTACTTTGTGAGGGTGGACTTTCTTTCATGAGCCTGGGTATTGAAATGCATTTCCCCATAGCTATTGTTTATACTTTCAGTGGGTGGGTTTGCTGATGTGTCTGTCTGAAAAAAAGCTGTTAAATAAGATGTTGAATAATATTCTTTAAAGCTGTTGTGTATGGATGGCCAAAACTTTCCAATCTGAAGGGAAATCTAGGAATTTTTCTTGTGGTTGTCTGTTCATTATCTCTTCATGAGAGTAATGCCCTTTATAATAGTAGGATTTATGGGATTTTAAAAATAAACCTGTGAAGACTTTATTTCGAACTGCAGTAGAAGTGATGAGACATTATTTGGAGATTACTGTACTTACTGTTGTAGTGAAACTCAACATCTGACTATTTTTTTTGCATTCTATATTTTGTTTTGTTCAATGTTGATTTTTTTATATTTACACTTACAGACATCAGCTGAAACCCAAGTCAGTGACTATGCCAAGACAGAGGTGGCATTTATACAAGGAGTACTAACAGACGAGGGTAATTTACTGGGCACTGAGATCTGCTGGCATGGCACGACTGATGTCCAAACCTCCAATCTCAACCTTCAGTCCAGAGGGCTGCATACAAGCTGTGCGTTGGGAATGTTCCCTGGAGCACACTGACTGGTAAACCATGCCTAAATCCATGGAAACTGATAGCTTAAAACTGAATAAATTTCTTAATGATAATGTGTAGTGGGCTGACCCTGGCCAGATGCCAGGTACCCACTAAAGCCGCTTTCTCCCTCTCCCTCTGCAAATAGATAGAGGAGAGGAAAAAAAACAGCTAAGAATTCATGAGTTGAGCTAACAGCTGGGAGAAGTCACTTAGTGATTACCTTCATGGGCAAAACAGACTCAAAGTGGGGATATTACTTAAATTTATTACTAACAGGATAAGAGCCAAAGAATGAGAAATAAAACAATCTAAAAAACACCTTCCCCCCACCCTCCTTCCTTCCATGTTCTCCTTCCTCCCCCCCAGCGGTGCAGGGGGATGGGGAATGGGAGTTATGGTCAGTTGTTATTTCTGCTGCTGCTCGGGGAGAAGAGTCCTTCCCTGCTCCTGTGGGGTCCTTTCCACAGGAGACAGTCCTTGATGGACCTCTCTGGTGTGACTCCATCCCCCGGGCAACAGTTCTTCCCAACTTGCTGTCCCGTGGGTCACTCCTCCATGGGGTGCAGTCCTTCACAGATGAGCTGTACTGGTGTGGGTCCCCCACAGGGGCCACAAGTCCTACCCGGGAAAAACCTGCTCCAGCGCGGACTTCCCTCTGCACGGGCCGCAGGTCTCCAGCAGGACCCTGCTCCATCCTGGGCCTCCCACAGGGTCACAGCCTCCTTCGTGCATCCACCTGCTCTGGCATAGGCTTTTCTATGGGTTGCAGGTGGGTCTCTGCACCCCGATGGTCCTCCATGGGCTGCAGGGGCACAGCTGCTCCACCATGGGCTGCACCACGGGCTGCAGGGGCCTCAGCTCCGGTGCCTGGAGCACCTCCTGTCCCTCCTTCTGTGCTGACCTTGGTGTCTACATTGTTATTCCCATGTTCTTACTCCGCTCTTCCCTGGCTGGAATTCTTTCTGTGCCACAACCTTCTGTTCTTAAATATGTTATCACAGAGGTGTTACTATCACTCCTGATTGGCTTGGCTTTGGCCAGCGACAGGAAGTCCGTTCTGGAGCCGGCTGGCATTGGCTCCGCGGGACAGGGGAAGCTGCTAGAAGCTTTCAGCAGAAGCCACTCCTGTAGCCCCCCCGCTACCAAAACCCAGCCACAGAAACGCACTACATAATGATAATTTACTGAAGGGTTTGAGTGATTTTAATTAAGGACATTATATTGTTGTTCCGATAAATAAACCTTTGATATTATGCTGGATTGAGGAAGATAAATTTTCTCCAGATTTCATGATCTATCTTGACATTGTCTTTCTGATAAGAACGTGAAGTTGAAACACTAGCATTTAAATTAAAAATTGCTGCTCCTGAGTTGTACTAGTATATGAAATAAAGATTCATTTCACATGTAGCTGCAAGCAAGCTGTGCTTTCTGCTATTACTGTGATTATATTATGATGGACATTAGGACTGGAAGGGATGTTGAGAGGTTTTCTTGTTCTTCCTCTGACCAACAAGGGGAAACAATGGCAAAGTATTTCCAGTGATGGAGAGTTTCTGATCTCCCCAAGTACATATTCCAGCACTTAACAGTTTCCACCGGAAAATATTTTCCTAAATTTCTTTTGCTTCACTTTAAATCCTCTGTGATACAAAGAAAAAAATAAATCTAAGTAGTCTTTCACACCTAATCTGCTCATTTTAATTGTTTTTTTACTCATGTATAGTACATGAGAATGTTTATGCAGTCAACCGTTCCTACATAAGGCTATTGAGCTGTTATTTATTTCAGACAATTTCTGTAATTGTTTTAATTCTTCGAAATTCTCCTCACTCAGGAGAGAATGCTTGCAAATGTAATAAGTAAACCCACTATTCTCTCCCAAGGCAGACATGACTGTGACATGGAGCTACCCTTAGTATAGACCCTTTAGAGACTCTTTCAACACACCCTTCTACTTATGCAATGATAAAAAAAATTTTGACTTATATTTGAGTGCAATTTTGAAATCACTGAGTGTGTACTTTAGGCTAGTTTCTTCTAGAGCATGTTTTTGTAATTTGAATAGTCAGTCATGCCACAACTCTCATGTTGCATATTCAAAGCCCTTTGTTACTAAAGCTGAGGGTGGGATCAGGATGTGCAGGACAGTAACTATCACTGGGAAAACTTCACAGCACTTGGAATGAGATGGAACTGCAATGTTGAATATTGTTTCTCAACCTCACATCTGAAGATGGCCGATTTTATCCTGATCTGAGTGTTGGATGGCTGGATGTATGATACAGGAAAGCAGGTTTCTCAGAGGAGAGGAAGCCTTCCTGAAGAGACATGGGACGTGGAAAAGGGAAGAAATTGAGGGAAGAGAACACTTGAGAAGTTAGGATCGCTGGTGATGGCAAAAAGGCACAAAAAAAGAGTTAACAGTGTTTCAGCTGGTATACCTTGTCCTGTTTGCTCTACCTGTTTTGCTAGAAAAACATTTTAGGAACACTGGTTAATATCATGTTCTGTTCTGCTCACTGGACCAAAGTCCTTATTATAGAAAGAATAGGAGTAGTATACACAAGGTAATAAATTAGGTAAACTAGACTTTTGAATGAGATATAGAAGGCCCAGAGCCAGGATTTTGCAAGCTTGAAGAATTCAGGTCACCTAATTTGAAGAGGTCAAATAGAGGAAGACGTCCGTGGTGACCACCAGAGGGATGAAGGCTTGAAGAGAAGACCCCCCCAGAAGAAGACTGCACATGTCTGTAAAGACTCCACCCAGAGACTAGCCTACTTTTTAATATGTATGTTAGATGATGTAACCATTCATCTAAAGTGTATAAAATGGCTTGATTTTGCACTTTCAAGTTGAGCAAGTTTGTCCAGCACAAGCTGGCTTGCTCCCAACATTGAATAAACAAATACCTTGCTGCTTAAAGATGCAAAAGTCTCTGAGTAGTTAATCATCCCAAGGTTTTTCAGTGTCACTGGGGGACCCTGAGGAAGACTAGACTTGGAATGGGGAGTCTCTGCAGTGTCAGGAAAGAAAAGTCTATATAGCTGATACTGAAGGACTGAGGGGATGAGGAGAGGAAAATCATTCCAGAGAAGAAACCTTATCTGTCTTCTCCCACAAAATCTCCCTGAAGGCCTGAGAATGACCTTTGAATTCCTTGATCCTGACCATTGCTTACATCTCTAGACTTCCTTCCCCCATCAAAAAACTCATTCATCCAAAAGTCATTTTCACCATCCCTTTCCTATAGCACTTCCCATTCTCAGTACCATCAAAATATTGAATTGTACTGCCTTCTGCTTTAGTTGCTTTACCTTCATCCACTATAAAGTTTTTCAGTTTTTCTATACTTCTGAGATGTCTTTGAATAATATGGATAGCTGGGACTGCTTGGAAAATGAAGAATGTCTCTGGGCATACATGGGGAAAAAGGAGCAACCTGGCAGTAGGTGAACTACAGAAAAGAGCTCTTCCTGAAAACATTTTGAACAGCAGGATAAAATTGGCTACAAAGAGAAAAAGCAATGATACCCTGACTGCTGTTAAATTAATAATGTGAACAAATAGAAACAAGTTTTTCCTCTCTGCTTCAATTTAAACTTTTTCTTGTACCATTCGCAGTGGTACTGAGATAATCATACATTTACACTGTAAAAATTTTTGGCATAATTGTAGCATTTTCTTCCTTGAATCCTCTAATATTAACCCCCCAAAATCCCCTAAAACTCTTTCAGTATCTCCTCATAAATGTTTCTTTTAATAGTAACAGCTAAAAAATTTTTAGACAGAATTAAGAATATTCTTTTAAACTTCATGGGACCCCTTTCATTGCAAACATTCAAACTAGGAGGACATTATAATAGCATAAAGAACACTTACATAAATTCTGCTCTATGGAAGAAATATAAAGGGAATAAACAATAAATGATGAAGTGTCTGTAAAGAGATCACAGAAAGCTTGCTGAGTTGCTGCCTTTTTTCCTTCTCCCAGAATAAATGTAAAAAATACTGCCAGTTTTAGAATAAACACCACAGCCCTGGCATGAGAAGCAATGTGGGTTTTTTTCCCTCCAGTGAAGTTTTATTATTTGTGTCTTCATGCATTTATTGTTTACTTGGTTCTGCCTGTGACTGATTCACAAACAGATGGACACAGTGAATTCCTGGAGAAGTCCTGCAGTTTGATTGGATTGTTTATTTGCAGATTTTGGCTAAGCCTAGGGAAATATAACAAGGAGAAAAGCCTAAGGTCAAAATTTAGATGCAGGTGTTTTCATAAGCTTTCAGCTCTAGTGTTGACTTTCCATATGGGTATGCATTTGTTACCATGTTTGCTCACATGGCCCTAGTAATTTTATTTTTATTAGTAATAACCTTTCTTTCAACAGCTACATTACACATGCTTTGTTTGGTTTTTGTTTGAGAAAGAGTGCCCAACGTTTTTATAAGGCACAAATTCTCCACAATCATGCAGAATTATTATGAGACATAATCTCCACCGTCCCATGATATTAAGGTACATATGATCAAAATTTGAAGCCTCTGCTTCATCAGTCACCACAGATTTGGGCCAGAACATGGCTGAAACTGAATGGGACCCATGACAGTGTACAACCAACCATCCTGTATCTCTCAGCACAGTCTCCTTTTAGCCTGTGTATCAATTTCTAAGACAGTTAATTATACACAACTTTTCCTCCCAGCGTTGTTGAGAGATTAAGAAAGACTAAACAAAATGACTTTGTGCATATTTAAAGCAGTTGTTATAGGCTGGTTCTTTTTCCATTGTGCAAACGTTGTTTACCTGAGGACTGCTGCTCTTAGTTACACTACACCGTAATGGGTGAGGTTTGTTTTTTTGGTTTCCCCCCTCCAAGAGGGTTCTGGCGTGTAGATTCATGCTTATATGAACCCACTTGCTGAATCCCTTTTGTATCACAAGCCCAAACAAATCTTACTCCCATGGAGTTCTGCACGCAAGTGCCAACTAAATTATAGTGAGAAATCAGGTGGTTCTGCATTGATTTTCCAGCTACTGGTTCCCCTAAATAAAGGAAACATTGCATTTCACTACATTACATTGAAAGATAAGTTTTATATTTTTAACATTCTCTTGGGAGCAGAAGAGAGGGTATGAGTCCTTGGATTGGAGACGTATCATAATTTTACCACGGCAATTTCTGTATCATATCTTTATCCTCTAGAATTTTCAGCAGTCAGTAAATAATACACCCAGTTGTACTGAAACAATTAGGATTACATTATATTAAAAATGCCTGCTGAGAAGCATAATTTTGTCATGCGTATCCTTTTAAACCTTCAGTTTCCGAGTGAAAAATTATCTAATCTTGGATACTAGATATGGCTGTGATAAAGAAGCAATGCAGTGGAATGGCATAATGCATAAGGGATAGTACATTAATGATCCTTTCCATATGAAGACCAGGATATGATTTATTTTCCTCAGTTTAATCAGTCATATAAAACTTACAAGTCAATATTGTATTTGATCATAAGAATTATTTTGCTATTAGTATCTTTGATATGTTCCATAATTTGGCCTTGAATTAAAAGTCTCCTACATGCAAGCATATAGTCAAAAGATAACTCCAATTCCAACCAGGTGGGATGAAGGCATGAAGGAAGCATTTTAAGGAAGCTTTAGTACTTCTCTATGGATGAGACTGATGAACTCATCAGGAAGATAATAGCACCAGGAAAAATGGTAATTCTATCTACCACGGTTATCACTTCTACCGGACAGTTCGCTTTCCTGGTGTTGTAAGAAATTTTACAGTTTCCAGTCCCTTAGGTCATTGTATAAAGAGGAATTACAATTCTGTAAAACCTAAATCCTTCAAAATTCTTCGTGTATGGCCTGTGAAGAGCTCTGCGGTTGACTTAAAAATAGAGAATCTTTGCAATAATAAAACAATATCTGTTGTAATCCATCTCCAAGATTTTGAGCCTTAAAAGTAAATTTTCACTTCAGTCAGGAGGACTTGATTTTTTATTTTCAATTTTTATCATATGACACTGGGAACTTAGAAAAAATGTGATACCATGGCATGAAAGTGTGAGATGACAAAACGATCATTAGACCTGGTAAGTTTTGGAAGCTATATGTTGCCATTGTCCTATACCTTTCCAAGAATGTATTGGTAATGTCATTCTATAAAGAATAGGAGAAAAGTATATTGAGTGCTGCTGAACTAGGAATGCCATGTTGAGTTCATAAACACTTAGTAAAAACCTGATCTATCACATACAGCACTCTGTAGCCACAGAAGGAAAAATGGTCATCCGTCTGCTCCCACCTCTTGCAATTTCTGGATAGGAGGAGGAAATGAGCATTGAGTGCTGACTAACTGCCTTTGCTGGACCTCAACTTTGGGCCAGCAAAGGTAGCTCAGGCTCCTGTCTGTTTGGTCCATGCAGGCTTCTTAAATTGGGCCATTGCTGTGCCTGTGGGAACAAACTGATGAGGAAGAGATTGAGAATAGGGTGCAAGATCCAAGGCGGAGAACCAGGAGGTAGTGGCGGGGATGCAGCTTTTGGGCAAGGAAGCAGGAATCAGAGCACTGGCTAGAAAGTTGGTGTTATCAGTGTTAGCAAATGGTTAGGGGCCAGGGTGTGAGTTGCAGCTCACCCAGGGCAGGGGGGAAAAAAAAAAAAGAGGAGAGGAACAGTAATGTAGTGGGAGAGTGGATGAGATACAGAAGTTGTAGCAATAAAGCTTGGATGAACTTTTCTTATGGTGACAATCACTTTTTTATTGCAACTCTCTGCAGAACAGATTGGATCACTTCTACCTAGCAAGTTTCTAACATATTTGACAAAGCTGTTCCTCTAGTGAAAGAATTTCCATTTTTAAAATGAGTCTGAAATTAAGAAAAAACAGTATAAACAAATAAAAGAGAAGCAATATCTGTGAATCATAAGTGATGTAATGGGAAACAAAATACTGTAATAACTTTTGCTAAGAATTTACTGCATGAAATAATATAATAAATATACAGATGTATGTATTTTACTTTTTTTTTTTTATCTTGCTAAGACCTTGACACAACTATTGTATTACTTTGCATTTCCATGTCAATATCTGTAACATCAACTTCACCTCTGGCAGGAAAGGTACCTGCCAGAGGTCACATAAATCACATATAGATCTTGTTTTAAGTGGTTTGTTTCTCATGTATGATATATACTCTACACAGAAGATGCTGCATGGTAGTTAAGGTGCTCAGTGTGTGGTGGTGCTTATTTGTCCTATTCAGTTCACATCCAATACTGGTTTGAGGAGACACCTTGCAGGCTGTTAAAAGTTTAGCGACACTCAGAAGCTCTGTGTCTGTTGCTTGCACTTCTACCTTACACTTATTAAAGGCAGTTTCAAGCCAGTGGATGGGTAGAATTAGGAAAAGATACATGAGCATCAGACATACTTGTTCCTGGAAGACAGCAGTCTGGGATTTTTCAAGCATGGAGCCATCCTGCCCTGGTAGACCGGTATGTACATCAGCAGCAGACCAGGCACTGTGAACACTTTAGAGGGCGAGCTAAGCAAACACAAGACTTTGCCAGTGCAGATGTGCTTAATGTCTATGCACTGTGGCTGTGTTCACAAGATTAATGTCTCCAGAAGAGATTCACAAGGGAGATAGGGATATCTAGATGAATTTAGAGGTTGAAAGTCAGGTTGATCTAACGCATACCAAGTGCTTATCAGGATTTCTTGCTGTCAGGTTAATGGCAGAGCAGATCCATGTCAGAAACATTTCACTAAAGGTAAGAGAATACTGGAAGGAAAACTAGGTGTGCTACAAAAGTGAATTAAGCTGAAACTTGTAATGTGGATATCATTCTAGCTAAGGGTAGGGGCAAGGTGAGAGGAGGATTTCACCTAGCAGGAAAGAAACAAATAGTGGGCTTGGCCAGAGTCCAAGTGCTCTATAAAACCTGAGGCTGACCCTGGGACTGATACACTAGGAACACTAATACCAACAATACGATTAGGGGTGTGGCTCTATGGAGACCCCTCTGTCCCGAGGACAATGTGCATGCTTGAAGGACTGAGCATGCTGTTGCCAGACTTCATCAGGCATGGCTGTATTTTTGCAGATTCCCACCAGAAATCAATTGCTAAAGCTGAGCCCAGTATGGGAGACATTTTACTCAGGTAAGTACTGACTCACACCAATCAGTTAGTTTATCTTAGAGCCAGCTGTCATCTGCTCAAGCTCTCCTTTTCAGATTGAAGAGCACCTCCACTTTTCTCCCCATCAGAAATAGCCTATTTATAAGAAACTCTTACAGTCTTACTTATATGGCCACACATTTCCCATAGTTTAGAGGCAGCCCTGGAGGAGCAAGTTGCTCTTGTAGTAGACTTGGGACAGAAAAAGTTGAAAGAAGAAAGGCTTTTAGAGTATGAAAAGAACCACTCATGCACTGGCTCCCTCTCCCCGGTATGTGATATGCTGTTTGTTAAATATTCCACTATGTTTAATCCCTCTGTGTTTTTAAGAGTGAAGGATAGCAAGGAAGTGATTATACTGATTTTGCATTTTTACACCTGACTGATAACAAGTTTAGTTATTTACCTGTGCTCAGTAAAATTTTTCATTATTTGATTAGTATAATAAAAACTAAAGTAAACAAATAAAGTAGTAAAATTCATTGAGCTCCATTGAAACTCATTGAAATCTGTGTATTTAAAAATACAGTTCTAATTTAACTCTGTTTCAAACCACTGAACCACTGTATGCTTTTGAAGATTTTCTGGACCTGATTTTATAACAATAACAAAAAGATCTAAGCCACATAGATACAAAATTTTCTAAGGAAAGCAAGGAAGAATGTTCTGTTGATACAGCTTGAAATATTAAAAAATAAGAACTAAGTTTTCAGGTCAGAAGAAAGAGATCTCAGGAAGAAAATATTATGTGCTGTCAATACCAGCAAGCCTTTCAAGAAAATAGGCTTTAGAAAAACAAATGGGAACTAGAGGTGAATGGCTTTATAGGGCTGCATTCAGCAGAGAGGGATTACACAATGACAAGAAAAACGATAACTGCACTGCAGAAGTCTGAGAAATTTCATTCAGTTCTGAGAAAACACAAAAGTTCAGGTAACAGCTCAGCCTCTATATGAACTTGAGAAACTAGGCAAGAATTCTCACGTCAGAAGATTTAGTCAGGGACAGCGCTTTCTGCCTTTGACCCTGAGTGAGACATTGTTGAGATGGGTTCACCCTTGCTGGACATCAGGTGCCCACTAAAGCTGCTCCATCACTCCCCTCCTCTGCTGGACACAGGAGCAAAAAATACAGAAAAGGATCATGGGTGGAAAAAAAAACAGTGAGAGATCACTCACCAATTACCATTATGAGCAAAACAGACTCAACTTGGGGAAGTTATTTAAGTTTATTACCATTCTAATCCTCCCCCCAGACATGGGAGAAGCTTCTAGCAGCTTTTCACAGAAGCCACCTCTATAGCCCCCATCACTATCAAAGCCTTTCCCCACAAATGCAATACAATTTTGGAGGCTCTTACATCAAACAGGGACTGAGGTCAGGAGATACATGTCAGAAAATGGTAAGAAAACAGAATTATTGATCATTTATGCTATATTTACAAGTGTGTGCATTCACTATGTGCTTTCTTAGTTAAACCCTACTGACCAAGATATATCAAGGAACACAGCAGTGTTGAAATATTCTAGGGAGAAATCATCTGTAATATTTAACAGCGTGCACCTCTGTGAGGATATATCTCTCTCTCTGTCACTTCAAATTTTACTGTGTATCTCATTTGAAAGTGAAATCATGAGACAGAGACTCACATTAAAGGTACACACTGCAGTGCTGGGAGCTGGGGACAACCGTGTTTCGTCCCACAGTGGCAGGTTCAGGTTGAAGGGTGCCAGCAGGCTTGGCCTGTCAGCCACAAAGGCTTTACTTCAGACACACAAAAAAGGTAGCTCAGACCAGAGAGCAAAAATAGTCTATTTTCCTTCAGATCAGCCGTTAATGACTGGGTGATGAGTCCACAGGGAAGAATGGGGAAAACTTAAACATAGGAATGCCCTATGCAATTTCTCAATGTCCCTTTCCAAGACCCACCCCACCATATCTCCTGGACTGGAGACATACTCGAATTCTATCTTATTGCAATTCTCTGTGCCTAGTTTCAATGCAGAGCAAGGACCAGCTAATTTACTATTTCCCTGAAGAACCCATGCTCTTTCCAAAAAGGAGTTAAGCTCCTTTACTGAGCAGAAAACCAAAGTGCTGGGAACTATGACTCAAAACACACAGCAGCTGCAGGGATCTGAACAAGGTGGGAGTAAGGCTCTGCTGGAGGATGAGCATTGTGGGACAAGCTACCAGGGAGGGGGCAGGCTGGAGACAGCAGAAACACCAAAGAAACTGACAGCCAAGGCAACAGAAAAATCAGAGAGATATTTTTAATATGACCTGAAAAAACCCTAGAGATGGAGTTTATAGGGAAAGTATTGTTAGGGAAGAGGTTTGGAGATGTTAGAAATTTCACAGAGTATTCTGAGTTGGAAGGGACCCACAAGGATCATTCAGTCCAGCTCTTAAGTGAATGGCCCATATGGTGATCAAACCCACAACCTCAGTGTTATTAGCACCATGTTCTAACCCACTGAACTAATCTCAGGGTCAACCAAAGTCAGCAGCATGAGAGGAAAAGGGTTTGTCTCCATCTCCATACAGAAACAGTCCTTGGCCAGAGGGAGCTGAGGTTCGAGACCTGCCCTCAGTGCTAGTGCGACTGCTCGGGTGATTGACCGCCTCAGGACCCAGCTGAATTGCAACAGTTCAGCTTAGAGAAGACCTTACTCATGTTAACAGTACATCATCTCACCTGGCTTGTTTTTATTGAAGAAGAGAGCGCTTGACTGAATAGTTATGCCTGCAGGTCCACAAGTCAGTAACCTCCAGCAAAGTGATGATGGCAAACAGCTTGGGACAAGCCAGGGCTGGCAATGTCTTCACTTGGCTCTGCTGCAGTGAGATCAGGATGTGTAACCACAGCCTCAATATGCTGATCAGCCACTCAAGTAAAAAACGGAAATTATCTTTGGAGATGCTTGTATTGTTATTCTGATGCCTGTGTGCTAAACTGTAAGAAACCAGAACAGCAGATTTTTTCTCCCTTACTTGATCTTTGAGATTCTTCTGTGATAACACTATTCAAAAAAAAACTTAATTTCTCTTTATTAAGAAGATCCAGAATCAATTATTCAGAAACTTCCTGCTGTTTTTCTAGACGAGCCTGCAATTTGCTGGATGCCCATCATTGTCATCGTCAAGGCTGAACCTGAAAGGAGCTTTGACCTCCCTTTTGTTGAAAGTTCATGCTCTCCGATTACTCTCCTCAGCTGTAGGGAAGGCGATGACCTCTCCACGTGGCAGTTGTGCTCCCTCTGTCACACCCATGGCTCTGCATTGCTACTGTGGAGAATATCCAGGGTGATTTTTTCTTTTCCTCCTCAACTTTCTGGATGTACTGTGTCATGTTTTTGTTCAGTGATTTTGTTCAGCCATTTGACGCTTACTGTGTCAAATTGCCCATCCCTACCATTTTGGCTTCCCTTTTCTTTTGGAATGTGTGCATTTCCTCTTGTAGCCTCAACCTCCTCCCTCCACATCCCTTCCTTCATGCTTACGTGGTGCTGAAGCTGTGATGACTCAGAGGATCACTCTGGGCAGCTGGAATTGCAGAGGAGCTGAACACTATGGAGGGAGGACAGAGGGATTAGGCAAGGTGTGATGTTGAGCTCTGGGGTTGAGAGACTGCCTGGGAGCCTTACAGGCCAGCTCTGGAACATCTGTGTGTATTTCTTTCAGTTATGGCTGAGCACTTGCTCCCAATCAAGTTGTTTTAACTTTTTTCTACTGCCATCAGTGACAAAACTGAGGCTTTTCATTTGGGGAAAAAAAAGCAAAAGAAGGTAGAGATCAAGACAGATTTTTGCCAAATTATATGACTCCTCAAGAAAGACTCTAGGAGATAGTTATCTATAATGATGAAAGAGCAGGAGAAGAAAAACTTGTGAACTTGTGAGCTGGCTGTGAACTCTTTGTTGCCTAGAGTGGTACCCTATAGATTTCAGATCTGGAGAAACTATACCCTCTCAGAGAGAAGGAAGGGGTGCTCCAAAGAACTTTTCCTTCTTTTTGTCTACTTGCTGCAAGCTATAATTTTGCATGTTAACAATGATGCTACTCAGAAGGGGCTGTACTGCTTGGTAGCGAAATACAGATTCAAATTTATAAAGTCAATATAATATGGTTCAGGTACATAAAGGTTCTCATCTCCCATAGATTTATCAATGTAAAAAGGCTTTCAATAAGTAAAAAAGCTTGATTTTTGAATGTATGACTTGCGGTTTTGATAATGGTACTGTGATACTGCTTTTTCTGGGTTTGCTTTAATAATCTCTGAAGCAGGTACACTGCAAATCTGGCTGTTCTGTAGGGATGAAGCTGTTTGTCCCTTTTATTACAAGACTTCTGTTGGTTCCAGATTTATGGATGACTGATGTTTTCTTGTGTGGGATTTACTTGCGGTCAGGCTCCTTGTCAGAACTTCCTTTCCTATCAATGGAGGGTAATACAATTTGCTGAAGTATGAGTCATCTCATCCTTCAGCAGATTTCTAAGACAGGTTAGATGAATCATTTTTCTTGGTACCTGCTTCTGCCTGCTAACAATAAGGGGAATGTAACAGAGCAGCTCTGATATATCCTGTACATGTTGTAAGTGTCTAAACCTACTTGAGATGAAACCCACCTCCAGCATTTGTGTAAAGCACACGCAATCTATCAACATGAATTGATTTCTGGGTGAAATGGAAGCTATGGATACATAACCTGCTAGCAGAGGTCTGTCCTCCAGCAAGGTAGTCCACACAATCACGTTACCTGTACTTGTGACTTTTGTCTCTTCAATAGGTTTGCCTTGTACCAACCAATGCTCTATGCAGAAAGGCTTCCTGCTGTATTTCAGGAGGGAAAAAAGAAAAGAGTATGGAGCCTGATGAATTTCATCAAGTGTATGGCACTTTTCCAGTAAAACCTCTCATGCCTATTCCATTTAATTGGAAAAATCCTGGCCTGTTCTAATTGAGGCATTTGCTATCATGTAGAGCAGTAACATTGGCTATCCTCTGAAACAGGTTTTCACAAATGTCAGGTAGGAAGTAGATCATCTATACCAACTAATATAGACGAGGTAATGATGATGTGATTGCCTTTCATGGAAGTATCCACTCTTATTCATGGATTATATAAGGAAATAAGGCATTTAATTTTGGTCCTCTGATTTGCATCTGACTTAGATGTCGGCCATAACTTTGAATAGCTGAACTTGGGGCACCTGCATGGTACCTAATCAATGTAAAGAATTATGTTGTGGACTTAATTAAGTAGCAACAGACCATTCAGTAATGTTAATGCACACCCATATTCAAAAAGACTAATTAATCTGACCTGCAGCTTCCTTCATCATTTGTTATTAAGCATTTGAGAATACAGCAAAATACATGATGGACTAATCAGATACAGCCCTTTAAAATGAAAATATGGACTATGTGAACTGAAGGCTAAAATTTTAATACCTGGACCATTCCTTTTAGAATCTTAATGAACACTGGCTCCTAAATAAATGTGATCTGTCAAAAGAGCTGGAGATTTTCTAAAAGTCACAATCTCAAGACTTCCTACTATCAGTGAAGACATCCTGTTATTAATTCTGTTTACCACTAGCATTTTGGAGTCAGAATTATTGCATTTTCCCACATTATAATTTGCAATACTCTTCATGGATATATTCTGCACTCAGACCTTTCTTAAGAAAATGGGAAATATTCAGTGGCTTGCATAACTTGATGCTGATTATTTAAGAACTAGGAAGATATCTTTCCATGGGATCTTTCAGGTTGGAAAGATCTAATAACTACTCTAATATCTTGATCAAAGCAGAGTTAGTAGTGAATTCAGCATTCAGATCAGGTTGCTCAGGGCTTTGTTGAGTCAAGTCTTAAAACCTTCATGGCAAAAACTCCACAAATTTCCTGGGCAGCCTGTCCTAATGCTTGGCTGTCCTCAGCTTTGAACAATTTGTTTCCTTGGACAAATGTGGAACTTCCCGTCTTTAATCCGATACTGCTGTTTCTCATCTGTCTTCCATGTACCTCTATAACAAGGATTTGCATTCTTTCTAACTTCCCTGTGTTCCCAAAGTCATCTTTAGGTTGAACTAGCACTGATCTTGCAACTTCTGCTCATAGGGCATGTGCTCCAGCCCTGACCATTCTGGTGGCCTTCACTCAACTCACTCCAGTTTACCCATGTCTTGTACTGGGAACAAAAAATGAGAGTAGAATTCAATATGTGGTTTAATGAGTGCCAGATAAAGGTACTCACTTTCCTTGGAGAAAGGTGAATCATCACTAAACGAACTGATTTTGTTGATAAAGCCTGGTATGCCAGCGCAAACAGTTGACACATGTTTAGACACAAACATACATTGATGTAGTACCAGAGTATTCTGCTGTACTCAAGGATCTTCAGGCAAACACCGTTTTTGAGCCAGAAACAGCATCTTTGTCTAGACAATCTTGCATTGTTCATGAGAAAATGTGTCAAACCTGCCTGGCTGTCTGAAATCAACCCAAATAAATCAGATGGTCTCACAGTGAGCAAATCTATTGTATAGCACACATGCCAAGGGTAAGTTTACTGTGCAAGTGCAAGATGACTTTGATACTTCCCCTTTTCTTTTTTTTTTGTTAAAAGTTCAGATATATCTAAGAAAACCTTTCCTAAATAAAAGAATACTTTTCCACACAGCTGCTTCTTATTCATGGAAACTGGCTTAGAAACTGCTTAAAGGAAGAAACCCAGAAACTACCAGATGAGCTCTGATTGCCTTATTTGCAACACAGTGAATCTTCTTCAGCTCTTTTCTGTTGCCAAGCTGTGTGTCCCAGAGGACTGGGTCTGGAGCCAGCCTGGTGACACCTGTGTCCAGGAGGACAATGCAGATGCAGTCACACTGTCCCAGTGCAGGTCTGGCAAGCCTACTATCTGGGCTTTGTGCCATTATCCCTGGGTAGGTAATAAAAATGTTTCCTTTTCACAGATTTATTTAGTACTTATGTTAATTCTTCACACATAGGTGAAGTTCCATAGATAAGGCCAGTATAGCAAAGCTGACCAGTTTTTTACTCGCTCTACGGCTGCCAGTGAGACTAGCTGTCGCCTATTTCAACTCCAACCATAGGCTGAAGACCTTTCTTTTTCCGCATACACCTGGTCTTCAGCTGAGCGTAGTTCTGTGTCCTGCATGAGTTTCTCAAATCTTCCAGTTCTTTAATTCCTCAGACTTCTGAAAGTTCACTCGTAACTTGAAGCTGGATATGTTCCTCTCTATACAGGGTTTTTGTTGTGTTTATTACTTAATTATAATGAGTTCCAATCTTCTACCCTCCATGCATGTGGCTTTTCCTTCAGTGCTATATTTCCACTTTGCTTGTGGCCTCAGTGTTCATATCCCATTAGTTTTCAGATTTATAATCCTTGGCTTTTGGCTACAAAATTATCCACTACTCTGGTCATCCTCTGCTCGTGCTTTAAGTGTGGTGCCAGAGTTTGTAAACACTGGTAAATTAAATCCAATACTCAGCATGCCTCTCTTTCCAGTATTTGATATTTTCTTGGATCATGATGTTTGCCACACTGCATTTAGCTCCATCTGTAGTTGGGAGATTCTGACTTGGCTTCTCATTGGTCTTTTTCCTTCTGAGGCCTTTTGTTTTCAAAGCTGGCTTATATGTCCATCTCAGAGGACTGGTTCACATTCTGAAATCTTAAATTTAATCTGCAAACTATAATAGCTTTCTTAAGCATTCATCCTGCATCTTCCTGTAGTTTGTGTTTTGCCTCAGAGTCACCCTGGATTGGTAGCTCAGATTTTCTCTCTACCTATCTTTTCACTGATATCTTGCATTTTCAGATTAAGTGCGAAAGGCTATTTAGATTTTATCCAGCAATCTTTAACATTTCCAGACTCCCAATTACAGCAGGTCTTTTACTATTTGTCTACTCAGTTTGCGTTGGTTTTTAATTGGTTGGTTGGTTGATTGATTCTAGTTTATTGTACTTTACTTGCTCTGAAATCCTTAGAGGCAAGGATTGTAGTACAGGCCTAATGCTTTCTTAGTCATCACCATGATGTGAGTTAAAACTCTAGTTTTGTACATTAATGGTTAAAGCTGTCTCTTGTGAGTTCATGACAGCTGCACACATTGATGGACTCTTCTCTCCTCCCCCCCTTCTCTCCTACTCTATTCTAGATTAATACATCAAAATACAAAACCCGATGGTAAATGGGATGCCATTTCACTGGGTTAACTTAGGACTTAAGCCATCTCAGAATTGGTACTACAGGTACAAAAGATGCTATCAACCTTGAACAACTGTGTTGTACAAATAAAGACATCAGAATTACGAAAAAATGTGTGTCTATTTTCTTAGAGCTCATCTGACAAGATCATATGTAGTTTGTTTCTAAGCAGAAATAGGAGGTGTGGGACAATATTCTGCACTGTAGTACCTGTGCACTTGCACCCCTATAAAAGCGTCTTCACAGGAGAGGAAGCATAAATTTAGCCAAACAGCCAGGGAGGCATAATATAATATCCCAGGTTGCACCTAGAGTGAGTATATGTAAATATATACATAGGAGGAAAAGCCATAAGCTTGAGTGTAGTCCAAGTTCACTTTACCTCTACTGTCCTTTGATGCAGGGAGCTAGCAGGGATAGCTGCTGAGTGAAGGACCTAATCTTGTCTGTAAAGGAGATGTGACTTAGCAGAGCTGTGGGTATATGGGATGGTGAAGTCCACGGTCTTTTTGCACTTATATTTTCAGGTGTAGTTGTTACTAGCAAGGATCATTTCAGATGCTTTGTGCCACCTGACCAAGCTGCAGTAAGCCTCTGAGAATTTCTTTTCATTGGGAGCCCTGCAGCCCATGTTGACTTTATACATACACTACTTCCTTATGCTTCATGGATGTTATTGAGATGGGACAAGAACATGAAGAACAATTTGAAAATAGAAGGTGAGGAACTTCTTAGTTTTCAGTTGGTCTATAACACTAAGGTAGCCAAATTTTGTGCAAGTTAAAGTAGTCCTTAAGAAACTTCTGCTCTCGCCATTTAAGAGGCCCCATGAATAAAATACTTAATATTACAAAACCTGCAGCTTGGGAATATGTGGCTTAACACGAAACTATGCATGAATATGTATGACTAGTAGTCAAAACCTAGTGGACACATCTGCATCAAAGTGAGGGAAAATGTGCTGGTCCTGTACACAGTATTTTCCCATCTTTCCAGTACTTTTTCTGATCAACACCTAGATTTTCTGCTAAAACAAAAGGTAAAAATTTAATACTCAATTGTAGATCTTAAAATTCAAACATTTGCTGCAATTTATATCCCCTTTGAACCACCTAAATTATTGTCATGAAGTCATTAAATCAGGAGAGATGTATCTAGTTTCTTCCTTCATCTTCACATTTTGATGTTACTTAATCAGAAATAAATTTTGTAGAAGTCAAAATATTTAATGACAGGACTGTTTATTTCTTGCTGGAAAAACAAGAAACTCTGTGTTTATGTGTGCTTGAGTTAGTGAAAGTGTGGTAATTTAGCTTTTCCATATAATAACATTTAATTTTAAATAAAATATGCAGTTAATGTTTCTGCTGCCATTTGAGATAATTAAAAACATTTTCCAAAACAACACATCTTTGTCAAATTCCACCTGAAGAAAAATATTTGGAACATTAGTATTTGAGTGTTGAAGCACAAGTAGCTATACAATCTTTGGGATTTCCCCAAGAATGAAATTTCATGTTCTAAGCCTATTCTCTGGTTTCTCGCAAGAGCATCTGTCATATAAACTGTGTTGCCTATGTTAATTTATGCACCATTTGACTAAATAGATCCCATCAATAAAGCAGAGGAAAATATTTACATCTTTTGCTCCAGTGCGTTTTGCTTTTTTTCAAATAATTCTCACAGGCCTGGGGTTTATAATTATTCAGATAAGTATTGGCACAGGTAATCCTCAGCCAGGCTGGGGACTCATTGTAGTATATGCTGCACAAACACACATTGTGTGCCAGCCTGTGTCCCAGAGCTTTCACAGTTTGAAAACACAATCTGTAACAGGTGGATGACAAACAAGGAGAAAAGTGAAGTAACTCTTACAGCAGAAGGCTTTAGTTAAACTAATTAGTTGTGCTACTGAAAGCCCACTGGTGACAGCAATGAAGAAATGTTTCAAGGAAGACATAAAACTTGGTATTTCCTTCTGTTTCAGTTTCCTAATAATATAACCAAATCTGCTGTCAGCAATACTTTACCAAAAATTGTCCATTTTTTGCAATAACAAGGCAGGATGATCTACCCTGCTAAGTAACCAGCCTTTGAAAGACTGTTGAGAGTTCATAAAGCTTTTCTAAAGCATGGACTGTAAAATAAAAATGAAATATTAGTTTAATAACATTAGACCAACAATTTAATGTGCTTATAATTTTCAAAGACCCTAAGCAGTAAGCATCAAGAGCTGATATTAAATTCTGTTTTCTTATTTTAAAAGTAGTTTACATCCCCTAATGGGGACTATAAAGATTTGCTGTTGTATTCCATCTGAAGAGAATCATTGATGACAGCACATAAGAAAACATAAAAGTTAGCAAAATCAGGAATATTACAACTGGCAATATTTTGGTTTTATTCAATTTGATATTAGATTGCCTAATAATTATTGAGTTAGTCTTTCCAGTAAGTCATAACTTTTCATCTCCTGAAAAATCTGTTAATCAAAGAATTTTTGAGTTTTGGATTTATTTATTCGCTTACTTGGTTGGTTTGGTTTTTTTCAATGCTTAATGCAGTGCAGATGGATTACAGAACATCTCAAAATTTGTTGAGATGTCTTTGACAAGTCAGTTGTAGAAGGAACCTAGAGATAGTAGTAGACACTCCTTCAGCACCTGACTTGAACTGTGGGTGCACAAAGCATACCTACCACAGTGACGTTGCTTCACTGCAACATCACTGTATTACACAGATATAATTGTCAGATTTGGATCTACCTTCTAGGATGTGCTTCTTAGGAGCAAAGCAATCTTCTTCCCAATTTATTTTAAGTGCAGATCAAGGGGATCCCTAAGAAAAACACCAGGTGTTATTGCCTGAATGAAGTAAAACTAAAAGCTAATATATTGTTTCCAGGTGTAGATTCTATTATATATATAGCTTTACTCTTAGGAGAATACATTTCTCATTCACTGAAGTTTTTAGTATTACTGTATGCCATTTTCATTTGGTTGCACTAATAACTCCATGTATTTTCTGAAAAGTCACTAAATATGTGCATGGAGAAGGACCAGTTTTCAAGGCTAGGAGTATTTTCATGAAATAATAAAAGTAAAATTTAACAGAACATATTTTCTCTCATTCTGTTTACTGCATGCTTTTCTTTAGCAGAAAGCAATACCTCTTTCTGCATCAATCTTTATTGATTCAGAGAGCACAGGTAGTATTTACAAGTTCTATACTGAAGAGTAGGACCTCATGAATATAACTCAGGAGATTACTGTTTTAAACTTTGGGATGCTCAGAATTCTACCTTTTTTTGGTGTCATTGATTTCCAAGGTTAAACTAGGAATTGTTTCTCCCCAACTTACCAGTGAGATCTTATAGCTATGGGTCTTACAAAATGCACTGCCAATTCTTTTCCCAGGGTTATTGCACTCTTCTTGATGTAAATGGCTTTCTATTTTTAAGAATGTGCACTGTTTTTCAAGAAATAAAAGGCAAAGAACTAAACAGAAACAGGGAGGAGGGTGAATTTGTCTTTTACTCTTTCTTCTTAGTGTTTTTGCAAGGAGAAACAGTAAGACCTGAAGGGTTGCGTGAGACATAATAGAGGCTTCTTTCTAGATACTGTGATTCTGCCTATGTGGTGACTAGGGCTTTCTTTCATGCTATCACACATGGAATATTTTGCACATTGGCATTATAGACTTTTTTCAGTTTTTGTTGGTTGTAAAGACTTCTAAAATTTCTTCTAATTGAAACTCCCCTATTGATTATAACAATCTTACAATCACAATTTGGATTTTTCATGTTATGCATAACACATTATATAACATGATATTATGTCATACATAACATGATACCTTATAATATATACAATGTGTTGTAATATCCTCACTTGAATTTTTACTGCAGATTACTTGAATGAAAACTCTGTCATGTACATCCAGAAGAAATTTTTGTTTCTGATCACTGAGAGGTTTCATGATAGTGCCTGGAATATGCCTTTACACTCTAAACAAGTAATGTAGTAATTGCTCTTTATGTCAACCAAATAGTAGGTAGCACTGTGAAGCCAATCTGGCCTTTTGATTTATTATGCATGACTTTGTTAGGCAGAGACTTCCTTTTGGTGAGCTGGATTAGAATCCAAGCCTAGGTGAGGAATGGGGCCTAATTGTTACAGTTGCACACACTGGAGGGCATGCAAACAAAATCACCCATAAATAACAACTCTTAAGAAGATAGAATTAAGAGCCTTCCTAATCAAGACCGTACACCTTGGTCCTCTGCTGTTTATGGTGATGCCAAAAGTGTGCGGTCAACCCATCCATCTGCTATCAGCCCAGGGATTCTCAGTCCACAGTACATACTCCCTGCCCAAGACTGAGCAGGCATGAAAATAGTGACTGTGAAAACTGTGGACTGTACCCCCGTGGCAGTTTGTGCTGTCCACTCTTCATTTCCCTCTTTCCCAAACACTCCTCGAATGAGTGGAGGGAGCAGACTGTGCATGCAATGAACTCCTCTGTCACTGGCAGCCACCCAGTTAATGGTTATTAGTAGCTTTTGTTTTTCCACAATTGGTTTGATATGTAACGTGTTGGTTGATATATACCATCATTGATATGTACTATCATTGATATATACCATCACTCAGATGGGTAGGCTTTCCCAGGAAAAATGCTGACAACCAAAGATCCATTCACCTCACAGGTTTCTTTCAAAGGATTCCCAAGAAAGGAGAATATATAAAGATTCACAAGTCAGGCGAATTGCCTTGGCAAATTGCAAATAACTGAAAGAGCAATGGTAGATCCCCTGCTGTATGTAATAATATGTACGTATAAAATGTATATGTCATGAAAACCTTGGGGGAAAAATATTGCTCAAGGACAGAATAGCCATATATATGGATATCTTTGATTACGTGTGCTCACATGTGTTAGTTAGAAGAAATTAATTTTCATTCTTCTTCCTTCTGCCTTATAGAGAACTAGATAAAGACCTGTTTGCTCCACAGATTACTTTTATGTCATGTTGAGGACATTCCTCCTTTGCAGCATTTTCATTCATAAAAAGATCATTGTAGTGATTATTGGTGTGACTCACACAATTCTCATCTGACTCTCAGCTTCTTAAATCCTGGTGGATAGTGGGCATTACTCCAGTGCTTCTGGGCCACTGAGAAGCTGTGCACAGCATGGTGGCTCAGGCTCACTGACACTCCACTATGCCTATCACCAGTCATGCAAATAACTCCCTCCCTGCTTTTGGGCGCACAACCTTTAGTGGAACTTCCATGTTTATTGAAGTCTCTTCATAAGATAAAGATGTCTCACCTGTTGTAATGAAAAAATCTACCAAATTTTTACTTGTCATAAGGACTGTCACTGTATTTGTCAGTAGTCAGGAAATGCAGGAAATCTGTTTGTAAGAGCTTTTTCCCCACAACACTTGTCCATGCTTTGCCTATATAAGGGAACTACATTTTTACATCTCCAACTTTAGTTGAGGGTATACACATCTTTTTGATCTAATGAATTACTTGATATTCTACCTCATCCTTTCTGTGGCAGTACTCTCACTTCCAGTCACAAAGCATCCTCTTCTGAGTAAGTAGCCTTCTAAAATATAGTTCCCCTTTAACATCCTATCTAATGATGATAAAATTGGTGGTTAACCAGAAACACCTACAGGTGATTCCACTTTTCATGTTTTTGCTTATTTTTCCTTTCTCTTTAATCTGATAAAATAATACAACTTTTACTCTGATATACCTGTTTTCATGGCAGTCTCTTGAAAGGCAGTTCTTTGAAATGGGTTTCCATTTCTTGATTTGCTTTCTAAAATGTTTACAGGCTTTTAGGCATAATTTTTTTTCAGCAATTAAAATATACATAAATGCTTCCTAGGTAGTTCTCAAGTATTATGGAAGAGCATCTTTTGAAATTGTAAAAGTTCTCTTTTTTCCTTTTTTTTTTTTTTTTTTTGTACAGGCTCTGCATCCCAAGAGATACAGGCATAATCAGTGCTAGACAAAAAGTATGCTCCTTAGCTGCAGGATGAATCACTTACCATGTCTCTTGCTCCTATATCTTTCATCGTAAGTTTAATAACCTCTCATACTTTCGTATTTTCTTCCTGAGAATCTATATTTATATCTTCATAAATCTTATGCCTTGTTAAAATCCATCCACTTATCCCAAACCCGATGATTAAAGTATCCTGCTAAACTCTCCCAAAAGTTGGACTGAGGTCATAAAGTTTACTCTAAATTACAGTTGTTCTCAGCAGAGATGGAAAGGGCCACATCTGAGGTAAAACATCAGTTGCAAAGGCTCACTAGACTGGGTAGGAAGAGTTAGATGCCTCAGACTTGCACTAACCATAAAGCTGGATCAGAAATGGATTTATTGGCTTGGTAAGTTGAATTGGGAAATTGTTTAGGTTAGAGCAGAAACTTTAGAGAGTTTAAACAAAATTCTCCATTGTACCAAAACTTCAATATCTCATTTTGAGACTAAATTAAAGACATAAATTGTCAGTGTTTACTTAAATATACATGTTTTCATGGCTTTTTTGCCCATGAAAGCTTAAGCCACTTTAAAGTGAAAATGAAAATTTCAGGAAGAAAATAGGAATGCATTAGAAATGGTAAAACAAAACAGTTAATTTATAATAAGTTAAAATGAAAAAAAAATCTACAGTTTTTACATTGCTCCCTCTAGGTTTTCTTTTTTTGTTTGTTTACTTGTTTTTAACTGCCATTTTCTCAAGATGTTACTTTACTTTTTTTTAAAGTTCCATTTTAATTACACGTGCATGCTAATGTCCTGTTTGCTGATTAAAAAAAATCCAGTTAACCTCATCTGATATTCCAGTTTAGAACTCTGGAAGTTATCCACTAGGATGCACTAAGGTCAGGATTGCACGTTAATTATTGTTTCACTGCAGGACAGTGATGTCTTCTTGCGGGTCTCAAGAAAAATATCTCCTTTATCTTAAGGTCCATGGTCTTGAAATACTTTTTGGATTGTGCTGCCTCTGCTCTTTCTTTCCAAACAAAAGTGGAGGTCAGTAAGTCTTTCAAAATACTGTCACACAAAGAGGAAATGTTGGTTGTCCTTCTCCTTTTAGTTCATTACTTGCTTAGTGGTACTCCTCTAGACTGGAGTGAGAGACAATTGAGTTGTCCCTTTGGAGTGATGGACAAAGACAGGCAGATAGAAATAGCAGAGGGTCTGAAGAGGAATCATAGAATCATAGAATCATAGAATCGATTGGGTTGGAAAAGACCTCCGAGATCATCGAGTCCAACCCTTGGTCCAAATCCAGTCCATTTACTAGATCATGGCACTCAGTGCCACGTCCAATCTGCGTTTAAAAATCTCCAGGGATGGTGAATCCACCACCTCTCTGGGCAGCCCATTCCAATGCCTGATCACTCTCTCTGTAAAGAATTTTCTCCTGATATCCAGGAAATATTAGTCAACAAAGAGGCTGTTATTCCAGCAAGCAAGGCTTTGTCTGTTCTGGTGTTTCTGAGAGACAGGTTTTCAGACAATTATGAGGAAATTTTTGTGGTATTATAGGACTTACAAATGCAAGGGCTTCACTGAAGTCACAATGCTGGCTTTTGGAAATGCAGCACTCCAAAAGTAGACATTAAAGGGATGACTGATCAGATGCAGGAGACAAGTTCTTGCTAATGGATAATGGATGCTGGGCAGGATGCTAGGTAATATGAATAATGTCCCTCACTGTTCTTCAAGGTAGAATCAAGTAGCTTGTATTTCATATGGGAGACACCTGCAAGATTTCCAGAACACTTCATGGAGCTAGAACTAAGCACCTGTTTGCTTGCAAAACTGAAGAGAAAAATCTGAAAAGCCATATTTGCAAAGAAAATCTGTGTTGAAATCTAGGAAGTCAGGCTAAAGCCAATGAACTACCACTGCTGTTAGTTATTATCCATGCTTTAGAGTGGCTACTTGATACTTATGAAAAGCTTTGGCAGTGGGAAAGAAATTCCAGAGTTCACAGGGCTCAGACAATCAATTTCATTGTGGAAAATCAGTCCAGGAAGCAACTTGCTGGCTATAATAGATACCTTGTCATTTAAAGGTGGAAATGAAGACTTTAGACACTGCCAGAAGTCCGACATTTAAATGAAGATGCTTTTGCTGCTGAAAGAATGGCGGGTTTGTGGCAGTGGCATTTAAAACATATGCAATGCCAGGAGGGCCCAGGTCTTCCAGACCTACTCAAGCTTAATTCCTCAGAAAACATGATTTGGGTTCCTACTTCAGACATAGATTCATGTTTTACAGTCCTTGTTACTTGAGAAGCTTAGCCATTTTCCTGATCAGCCAGCTGGTAAGTTATCTATTCAGTGAATATAAGTAATTTGAAAATGAGGTCCTGAAATATTCCATAGTAAAAGCAGAACATCTCTAGTGCTTTTTATCTATGTATTTATTTTTGGTCCCTTCTGCCTAAAATCTCCTTCAGCTCCTTGTCACCTGAATAAATATTCTTCTGCTTACTGTGGCTGAAAACTCAAGTACCACTCAAGTACGTTAATGCAGTATTTGCTACTTAAGTCTTCACTGCTATTATAACATAGGCAGTATCAATGCTACTTTTTCTTGGAATTGTAGGTGATATTTTATTTGTAGTAAATGATATTATTAAATTATTTTTAAAATTGTGTCTATATATTTATAATAATTTTATTATTATAAAATAATGTGATGTTAAAAAATTATGGGAGAATCAAAGTCAGTTCATGCACATTTAATTTCTTTAAAGGAGTAATAGGGTGAAAGCCTGGTGTCAGAGAACAAGTGCTTCTTTCAAGGGGATGCAACTGATGTTATAGCAGTTGAAGGAAAGTAGACTAGATGACTGACATGTCTTATTTCTGTAACTAGACAAATGAATCACTATAATTTATACAGTTCAATAGCTTATTGCAATTTATTAGTATATTTTGTTGTGCTTAAATTATTTTTATTTTCATTTGATGGATTTATCCTTGAAAAATTGTGTTTTGAGGTTTTTAATTTACATGAAACCAGTATCTGCTTTGCCTGTGTTTCTGACCATCAAGTAAAAAAAAAGAAAAACATATTATTTCAAGACAGCTATGCTGTTTAGAACCCCTGAATATTGATAAAGATATTTTCATTGGTTTAAAGATGATGGTCCACTCTTTCTGAAGAGGTGTGTGAAAGTGCAATGGCTTTTGGAACATATAAACTGCATTTGTGGCTGCTGTCAGAGAAGATGAGTCAACGGAAATAGAACACAAAATAAAATGAATACTGCAGATTTTTCATCAGGATATTTAACTCAGTAATGAAACTTTCATGAACAGCATCTAACGAGGCAAGAACCTCTCATGAAATATACTGGTGAATCTAGTCACATCTATCTTTGAAGTATTTTGGAATGTCATCCTGAGAAACTATAGCTTCTGTGAAAAAAATGGCTCATTGAAACTGGAGTATGGCTAGAGAGAATATAGAATAACATATTTTCCTGGAAGTCTTCTTCAGAAAGAATCCAGAAAGATAAATATGCTTCCCTGTATTTGATTTCTTATTTGTTTTCAAGTCTGAGTTCCTATTTGAACTTTTTGGTTATATATAACCTCCTTCTGCAAAGGATTTCCGAAGTTCTGTTCCAAGACAGTAACCTTATGAAGTGTTAGTCATTTTGGATATTTAAAGCTTCTGGTAGAATGATATCTTTCCTATAATTAGATGAATGCAAAAGGCTGAAAGGGACCATCTAGGAGATTTTGTTCACAGTTTAAAAATCAATCTTCTCTCTGCCTGCTGAATGATTTTGAGATATGCACCAAATAATTTCCCCTACAGTGAAGTTTATTGTTATCATTCTCTCATTATGTTGCAGTGGCCCTTCACTTCCCACTCTAGCAGGCACTCTACAGGAAGTTTGCTTTTCCCAGAGTTATGGCAGAGATGCAACAGAGAGGGCAGATGACACAATGAAGACTTTGGTCCTAGTCCAGGGCTTGTGCCTTCTGTGTTGAGTTCCCTTTACATATAATTTATCTCTAGCAATTTTAGAAAGGTCTAGTCTAGCTAGAAAATCACCTTGGCTATTTATGCCTCTGTTTCCCTGTCTTCTCCCTCTATTGACAGCTGAGAGTCCAAGCTATATGCAAAAAGACAACCTCCTAGAATAGTGGCTCTTGGAAAGGAAATGGGGAAAAATACATCTCAGAGGAAAAATCTGAGGCCAAGTGACAACCACGAGAACTCTGCATGCTATGGTGTTGCCTGCATTTAAGGACTATCTTTGCTAAAGCAGAATTCCTGATTTCTTGAATCCTATTTGAACATCCAGCATACCATATTCAACTATATACATACATTACCACCATAAACATATGTATATATATATATATATATAATAATTCTGAAGCATTCTAAAATGCTCCACTATACCAAACAGCCCAGGTTCAGTTCTTCGGTTTTCTGCATCTTCTTGGTAGTTGTGCTGGTATTTAATAGTGTTCCCATCTATGACTACAGTAGAAATGACAAACTTTATCATGACAAGACCAATGTTATCTCAAGCAATTGGCAAAATGAGTAGAAGTTATCTTGAGATTACCCAGATAATGAACCCACTTTTTGGTTTAAGTCAGCTTTAACTGTTATGCTCTTATATCCTGTGTTTCTAGCTCTGTCTCCAAAACATTCTCTGCTGAAGAGAAACACATAGTAATCTGCATTTCCCCCTCATGTGTTTCTAATCCAGGCAACATGAATGAAAACGAAATTGCGCAGGATAACGTGATCAATAGCAAGGAATAACTTAAGAGCTGATGTGATAAATAATAAATAATTGCAATGATAAATAATTCCATCAAGGCAATCAAACAGTTTATGATGCCACCATTACTCGGAAACAGCATTGATTTCAGGTAACTATAATTGTACAGAACTACAAATTTACTGTGCAGTGATTTTCTTAATTATGATGGTTTCGAGCTGAGAAGGAGGACAATATAAATGGGAGGAAGAGCACAGCATGTGCATGAATCTGAAAAACCTTGCTCTATGTTGCAGTACATTATGCTCTAACTGTTCATTTAATTATCGGGTTCATGTAGTGTAAGTGTGGTAAGAATAGATGGTCCCCATTCATTTAACTGCTTCCCATCCCTTTTCAGCCAACTGTTACACATTTCCACAGCTTATTGCCTGGGCCTGCACTCCTATGTTCCCTTCTAACTCCTCTGAGTCACGATTAGATTTTCTACCCTTTAGCTGCAACTTGCTGGCAGATGGTTTTGGCTGAATTTAGCCAGGCACAGATGCCTTCATGCTTGCTGTCTTTGCAAACAGAAAAAAAAAAAAAAATCACTACAATTTTACCCCATTTTCTTTTCCTTCACTCTTTGTGTGTATGAGTATCTCTGTGTGCTATGTCTCCATGAGCATCTGACCTGCCCCCCACCTTTAGAAGAATAATGACAGAGATCCATTGTACTGACAATTGACACATGTATTTATATTGGTTTATCTTCAGAAAGACTAGAAGTTTATATGTCATTTACAAGTGTCATTTAGTATGCAAAATACTTAGAAATTGAACTAGAATAAGTAAATCCTTCCTATGAGTCTATCACATATCTGATGTTCTTCTGTAGACAAGCTATAGCTCTTTCTTTCATTCTTTAGTGTTCTATAATTCTATTCTTCTTAACTCTTAGTATTTAACTCAATGAAGGGAGGAAGATGTTGTTAGCATTTAAATAGCATGAAGAGAAGTGAATTACCAGATTTTGCAGCCTAAATTTTTGCAGAAAAAAATGCGTGCCTCAAAATAGTTACACATACTTCTGTAGTGAGTGCTGTTCTTAATTGTGCCTCAATTAAAGCAAATCTAAAGACAAAATCATGCATATTTCAACACAACCCCTAATCTTCTGTAGAGAAAGTAAACAATAGTTTTAAAATTCTATAATTTCAATCCCTCATTGAAAGACATTTTTAGTAAGGAGTAGAGACTATACAAATCAAAACCAAATCCTGAGTTATAAGTTTGAATTTTGCCTCTCTAGCCTCCTACTTGGTTTCTGTATATGCAGGACTGCAGGAAATAAATCCTCCCATCTCCTAATTAGGACCTACAAGATTCGTCCTAAAACTGGAATGTGGATACTCTCTTATTTGTAAAATTTTTGCATTTCTCTATTGCCACTTTGCCATCTTGTAGAAGTCAGTGTGAAAAACTGTGCTGCAAGGCATGCATCTAAAATAAGGATAAAGAAACATCAAGGGACACCCTTTCTTTTCCACAGCTGTAGAAATTAAACAGTGGCCATCTGGGTATCTTTTTCCCAAGTAATTCAACAATTTTTTGAGAAGTAGTGAAAGAAACAGCAGTACTCTTTTCAACTAATCTCCAGAAGTTTCAGAATCTGAAAGTCTCCAGTTCCTGAACAAATCTACTGTACATCTGATCTATTTAATGCTTTATCAGTAACCCATAACTTAACAAACTTCTTTATTTTGTTTCTGTGTTTGTGTTTCTCTATTTGAGTTTCTGTACTTATATAAGAGATGAGAGCTAAAATTGGAAGAGGAAAATAGTGTAACATGGATCACTAGAGGCAAACAGAAACCTACAAGGCAATTTATTCTGCTGGTTCATGTTCAATTTGCATTTGAATAAGGTTCATTTCACCTGAGCATCTAACTCTATTTCTAATCTAAACTCACATCTAAATCTAATTTTAGCAAGAGCCAAATAGTTTGGGGACTTGTTATTTCTGCTGAGAATTTTACCCAAAACATGAAAAATCATAATTATAGAAAGATTACTTTTATTATAGGACTTGGTCCTGGTTTAATAAAAGTAAATGCAGATCAGCAATACAGTTTTTTGAACCTGTGGAAAGCAGCCAAAATTAATTCCCTGTAGAAGTGGGGTTGATATACTACCTCTCCAGTAGATTCTTCTTCCAGAGACATAGCACAGAAGATGGTGCAGCTTTTGTGTGAGTTCATGAATCAAAACATTTTAGTCATCAATGTTTTGAAATCGATATAAACCTGCAGTGACTGTGAAAAATAACTCACACTGTGGATAACCTACATAGGAAAACAACATCAGTGCATTTTTAGAAGTATGGCTACTCTGAAATGTTTGTCACCTAAGGACTTGCCACATGAGATCTGAGTGCTTTCCAAGAGAAACCAATAGCATTAAGGAAGTGTATGAGAGTTTCAATGAGCATCTGACCTTCTCTCCCGAATCATGGTGAAAACTTTGTTTCTTCATTCCTTAATGTTTGAATATAGCAATACTTGGAAGAGGACATCTTTTGTTGTGACTGTAAGCGAAGTAAGATTTGACTCCCACCATTGGATCCACCATCAAGCAGTTAATACGAAGAAAAAACTAAGGTAGGAAAAGCCGGCATCAACAGCAAGCCAACCTGTAAGGTTTGAGCATTGACTGATTGCATTTTTTGCCATGTTAAACTATTAGCGGAGCTATCTTGTGCAGGCAAGTAGAAGAAGAAGTTGTAGAACTGGTGATTCGAAAAAGCACATCAGTATTACATATTTATTTGATGTGTTTTCCATTAGAAAACACTTGCACAGCTGTAAGAGATTTTTTTAACATAAACTGGATCTGGACACTTGACAGAGCTGAAGCTACATAAAATTCTGAGTGCTCCTCTCTGTGTTGGAGCTTGTGTTTCTTTGCTGCCACATATATTCCCAAAGACTGCAAGTTCATTTTTTTTCCAAAAGGTTTGACTGTCCTAACAGCACTAGGGCTGCCTGCAGACATGGCACCTGTATGATGCATGAGGATCCACCTGTTAGGTAATTGCATTATTTGGTCCTTCTTTATGGTAAGCAGGAAAACTAGAGACTCATCTCCAGGCATATTAGTGGTTATATGTGATAGACTGCTGCATCACTTGGGGTTTCAGCATGAGGTAAGAAACAAATCATCTTTGTTTTACCTTGACATTCTAAACAACATCCATGTGTAGAAAGAAGAATAACTCAAACACATTTCTGTAACTCCCTGTAATCATGCAATTTCTCAGCTTGTGAATCAAAACTACCAAGTTTCTCCTCTGCTCATCCAGTTGTACAGGTCTGTAATGTCTCCCAGGACTTGATGCACACTCTTTACTTATTTTCCTCATTGTGTTATCCCAGAAAGCTTTGCAACTTTTCACAGGACAGGTTCTTTGATGACCACTTACTGGCAAACAATTAGCATTTTTCTGTGATGGGCGTAAAAAAATACATACATATTTGATGAAGTATTTTTAAATGTCTTTAGCTAATAATTGTTTATGAAGGAGATATGCTGCTTGCAGAAGTATCCTCCTGAAAGAAAGAGTACAGAGATGCTAAGGGAAGGAAGGAAAAAAGAGACTCTATGCTCTTTTATAAGAGCTCTTTTATAAGTTAAGTATTCATAAAATTTACAACAGCTTTTGAAAAAAAAGAAAGAAACAATGGATATTTTGAAATTATTTCCACTTTTAAAATTAAAATATTTCCTTTTTATGGCCTCATTGGACTCTACGCTATTTTAGGACATCTGATGGCTATTAAACACAGAAGTGATCCTGAAATTTAGTGTCAATGTGCTTTGCACAATTGGAATTACCTAGTGCTCACTATCTGCTGCTGTAGTTACATGCATTAAACCTGATCCTGACCTGCAGAATTGGGAGTGCACTTATAGACTTCCACAAAGATTTTTCTCTCCAGTGTCATACCAGATGCCTCTGTAATAATTGAACCGTAAGAGAGTTGAGTATTTGAGACACTTTTTTTTGCTGACTTTTATCCAGTGGGATAATTTACTTAATTATTGTCTGTGCTTTTGTTGCATTTGAGCTGACTCAACCAAAAATTATACAGAGATCTACATCATATAGTGAAACAGACATTTACAAGCTAGTAAGATTTTCAGCATGTGGAGATTACTGCATGTGAATGTAAACATACAAACTGTCTTTACAGTATAACACTTTTTGTTCCTAAACCTAAGAAACATAAAAATAAATATTTTTTTTCCCTATTAAACAAATTCTTTAGTGCAAGAATTTAATTTCTTCTTCATGAGGGTCAGTAATTAAGTAACATTTTGGCTTTTATGCAAATATTTTTCAAGGAGACACAGACATATAAGATATTTATGCACAAAAGTTGTTGCTAGGAGGATTTATCAGAGAGATGTGAGTTTTTTCCCTAGGAATTTTTTTAAGCATAAGAAATATTTGCCAGGTGAGGGGTTCTTTCCTTTATTCTCCCACTTTCTCAGGGTTAGTGTTTTGTTGCTACTTGGTCCCTTTTTCCTCATCCAACATCCATTTTTGCAAGGAGTGAAATTCACAGAGGACAGCCAACAAGTATAATACTGAAATTTAAGCTCACTTAGTGCTTATTCTTTCCTTCCCTATCACTTTGCCTTGGTTATAAACAAAACTTGCAAGATTTATGTTGGAGAGAAAGAAGCTGGTGCCAGTGTTCAGCATATGAATTTCTGGGACTTCCCAGGGAAGAACACGCTTTATTCTCAAGATGATTTACCTCTTAGAGTCAGCCTGTGCTCCCCTGCAGGGTGCATAACCCAACTACTCTTACCTCATCTCCATTTATCTGCTTTTTCTAATTAATCTTCCATTATATTCTCTAAATTAAATATATTCTTGCAAATGTTAGCACAATAGATTATTGAGGAAATTCGTGGAAACTCAGTGACCAGCCTTTAACCAAATAACTGGCAATCAAAATCTTTCTTATACTCTAAACTGAATAAACTAGTTCTATCTCTTTTTTAATTTTTACTTATAATTCTACTTACTAAAATCAGAATTCAAGAAATACTGTGGAGAGAAAATATTCTTGGGAGTGGATATGGAGCTGGTGAAAATATCTCATTCCAGTTTATTCTGGGCAACAGTCAAATAGCCCCACCTCTTTAGCCCCATTTTTTAAAGGGGATTCAATGAATTGTTTTGAGAAAATATGTATTTTAAAAACTTTTTAAAGGTTTAAAAGGCATGAATATTAGTACTTTTTTTTTTCACTTTGTCAATAAATTAAATCTATTGGTAAGAATTTTTACAGAGGAAAATGTTTCCATTTGCCACTCTGGAACTCTTGAAAACTTTGAAGTAAAACACAAACAGCCCTGTAAATAAAGGAAATAATGTAAGTCTTTATTTTGCCACTGACTTTTTTTTTTTCCTATTGAAAAAAGCTTTGAAAACTGGCAAGGTGATAAAAACAAAAAAACAAAAAAGGAAAGCTTATAAAAACTCCCTAGATACCATTCATTTTATTTCAGTTGAACACAAGAGGGAAGTAAGGGAATACTGTCAGCATTTTTGAGAATTTTATTCCATTTTTTCAACCAGATGTAACTGTAAATCTCACGAGATTTCAAGATTTCAAGGTGCTTTAAAATTAAATTATTATTGGAGTAGAATGCAGAAAAGCAATTAGAGATTTAAACAGCATTTTGCGTAGTCCTATTTGTATTCCTGAGGAGGTGGTAATTCATGTACTTAAAGTTAAGACTGTTTCTGAATATTATCCTGGTATTTCTCTGAAATGAATCCATTGCACTGTGGTGATTTTTATCCAACTTTCTGATTGGGTTATCACTAATTTTAATTGTGCTTAAGTTCCTGAGATGCCCATTTTCCATAGCATTCCAATAACGCTGACTATTGAAAGTGTCCAGGAAGCACTGCAACTATTAGACTATCCCACACATAGCGAAGTAATACAAGTTTGATCCAATCAAAAAACTTAAGACATTTTTAGATCTCCTTACCTCAATAACCACAGTATTGCTGAAAGGAAGATTTCTTATCATTAATATGGGATTTAATTTTTTTGGGAGAGGACACTCAAAATTATCTAAGGATACTGCTCATGTTTCAAAACACAAACACCCCTAAGTTGGGAAATGTTGAAATTAAATCAACCTACCTGATCTTCATTTAGCCCTGCGCTCGAAGACAGAAGCACGTTTAAATCTTTCTGTAGATGCCCAGCTTCATTTAGTGACTGGCAACAGCGCTGCTCAGATCAGAACTATATATTCCAAAAAACCCAGTCCAATTTTCTCCTGGTCTTCAACCTTATCTTTCTCCTCACATCTAATGTACCAAATACTATTTGTGCACTGGTGTTCAGACAGAATTGCTTCTTTCCTTACATGCTTCTCAAAGGCATTTGTCACTGTATTGCTCCAGGAATTAATCCATGTATCTGGTAATATATTAATAATTAATTTGCTCATTTTCACAATTCCTGTGAGGTATTACCTTACTTTTATTGCCTAGGAGCCAAGGCAATGAATATAAAACCTATCCACTTCATTTGGACCTATCCACTTCATTTAATTTCAAACTTTCTGGAGGATAACAACCTAAACTCTCACTTTAGACATTTAAGGAACAGTCCCAGATGACACATATGTCTGTGCACCTCAGAATATCAGACACCAGGACCTCTAGTCAGTTCCCCCAGACATTGAGCTTCTTAAATTTAAGCATCTTTCCTTGGCATCATATCTGAGGCAATTCAAGTAGCAGGTTCTTAGGGGCAGGATGCCATTGACATGCAAGGAAACTGTCCTCTCTCCACAAGCTGTCTCCTGCCCAGCTACTGCCTTACCTCTCTGGTTTTGCATTCATAAAGGCAGGGTCCTGCAGATAGCACTTCACAGTCCCCAATAATCCCCTGTGTTGTGCAATAAGTGGGGCAGGGAAGACACTGAGTGTGATCAGGCAGGTGCAATGTGACAGCAACCCACAGACCTGGGCAGAAGGTAGTCACTACCCCAGACGTAGTACACCCCAACACAGTCCAGAGCTGGGAAATGTCCTAATTAGCCCAGAACAGGATGTTTTTGTGGAGTTTTCAGCAGCAACAAATTAGGATGTTTCTTTGCTACACACGTGAAACAGGGATTTTCTAAAAAATAAGAATTTATATTCAGCTATGATTTTTGCAGAAGTTAAAAGCAATATATCTGTCATGGAAGATACTCCCCTGTTATGTATTAATCACAACTCCAAGGTGTAAAGATGTATCCTTTTGGAGGGAAGGTTATCAACATTCTTTAAACTGGAAAAAATAGTTTCCTGTAACCCTCCCAGCTCTTTTGTTTCTTTCTTTGTTTGTTTGTTTTGGGGTTTTGGCTTTTTTTTGTTTTCTGAAAGAACAAAAATATTCAGCTGTAACTGTAGCTGGGGTTGTACGCAGATAATAATATGCAGATATTATTTTTAAATAGATGACCACAGTGAGACATTTCAGCTAAGACTTTACAAGTGTTGTAAAGTTATCTAAAAATGAAAACAAGCTCTAAGAGAGCTTGAAACATACTTCAGAGAGCTTGTCAGCCCTGCTTATAGAAGTGTTACAAAGCTAATATCCTCTTTTAATGCTGAGGATAAATAAAACCCTGATAAGAATGAATATAATAATTCGCCATAATTCAAGCAGTTTATTATGACATATTTTTTGCTAATTAAGCTGTGAGAATAATTGATTTTTCTGTGCAAAATGTGATGTGAAGCAGTTTAATGACAGTGTAATTACAACAACATGAATACCTGAAAAAATGTCATTTTTTTTGACATGTAATGAGCCTTTTGATCTTAAGTGAAACTTCTATATTCTAGTACATGTAAAACATTAAAATAGTACTAGTAATACAACAACAAATGAGTAAATGTTTAAATGTCTTCAATAACAAAATCAGTGCTGTCCAATAATGATTATTGAACTTAACACGTGGAGGATATTGGTTTTATCTGCTTCTTGTTTTTTAAGCAATTTCAAGCCATGTTCCCAGCCAACAAATTATTTCAAAATTTTATTGATAACCTGTGGGGCTCAGGAACATTTCCAGTCTATCGAGACCACACACATACCCCATTGCTTTCCTTTTCCTTGTTGGACAGAGACCTTCACAGCCTGGCATACCTTGGTTTCCTCTGGAAGAAAACACCAGGAGAGTGCAACATGAATCAGCCAGGTTCCTAAGGTAAATGTGAATGCACAGGACACAGGCCCTGGGGCATGCAGGGTGCCTCTAGACATTGATTCCTGAAATCGAGGACCATTGGTTTCTGCTGTAGATACAACCAGTGTTCACCAGAGGAGGGGACTAGAAAACAGGTATCCCAGCCTGTGCAATTGTCCTAGCAGCTCTTTGGCCTAGTAATAATTGAATTGTTGTATACTGAGCTTTATTAGGAATAACTGAGAGTGTCTTCACCTCAAAAGTTCTTGTAACATTGTAAGTAGGTAGGGTACTTCCAATTAATTTACCTGTATTCTCAAATGGATCAGGAGAATGTGTCTCACCCTGGCCTGGGTGTCTCACTCTGACCACTGGCTGCTTAAGGCAAAGGAGGACAGTGCCCCACTAGCACAGTCAATCTACCTCTCTGTCCCCTGTCAAATTATTTCCCAAACACTAACTGGATTTGATCATAATTTGTGAATAATTTAAGGGGAAATAAAACCTAATTTTCAACCAGTTTATTATTCTCAAATTAAATTAGTCCATTTCTACTTATTCAAATGCTGTCTCCTACTAACACTGGTACCTTACATATAGCCTTTAATGAAATAGTGAGTCCCAATCAATGCTTGATGGGTAAACATTCTTTCCTCTCTTCTTTTGGGAGATCTTTCCTATTTCTGTTTCACAACTTTGGTCTTTCATATCTTTTATCACCTTATGCCTTTGATGGTTTTTATATTCTTTTGCCTCTCTTTATTTCTCTACTTCATCAGTTTCTTCCATCCAACAACACAATAAAAATGGTCTAAATAGGCAATGTGCCAATGGTATTCAGTACCTTCTATTGTTTGAGTTGTAATGGCTTTTTGTGCTTCCTCATGTGAAACTTGTAGTATTTGTCAGCTGGATTATTTTCTGAGTTTGTTGTCACTGTACCTCTGTATTTCTTCTTTTGTCACATGTAATGAATGGATAAATTTGTGGGACAAACTCTTTTCCAATATCAGTGTTAAGAAGGTGATGACAAGTTCAGTGTCTGTATGGGATTTTATTCATTTTTTTGTAAACCCCCCATTTGTCAGCTTCCAAGTTCCCCTCAGATGGAGCCATGTTTGATTCTTCATGATGGATTTCTTCATGGAAAAGGCTTTCTCTTATGTTTTTGACACTTGTCCAAGACTGCAAGCACAAATGTACGTCTAAATTAATTGCTTCACATCATGCTGCAAATATTTAAGAGACTGATTTCTTGACACAAAACAAAGAAAAGAAGCCCACCATCACATTATAAAAACAAACAGTGCAGTCTGATTATTTTTTTTGCAAAATGTTCTTTAAAAAATGCCTTTTAGTGAATTATGAAGGAACCATGTTCCCATTCAGAATGCCAAGCACACCACAACATAGTGTGTATATCACACAGCCCAGCTATGATTGAAAAATCCAGTTTCCCAAGGCATGAGCAATTAACAGCACTGGGAAAACAAAGCAGATAGCAGATAGGAAGAGGTTTCTAGAAGCGCCATGACAATAAGATTTACCCAACAGTTACTACACAACTTTTTAATTTCTTGGTTTGTTTTATTTGCACATCACATACATTTGGCACTTGTTACTGCACTACTTTTCAAAAGTGTTATTCCTCCTGAAGTTGCACTGTTTACTCCCTGAAAAATAAAATACAGCAGTAAAACTTCAAAGTAGTGTTCAGTCATGAGTCAGCTACACCTCAAGGCACCCTGCTGAGACTTCTTCCACAACCATTACCATGATTTATGATAAGGTGGTTAAGTATTCCATCCTGGATAACTCATGAAGATTCTTCATGCACTTAGAAAAGGCAGAGCAACCTCAGAGCCAATATGTCTGGGTGCTCTGAAACAGTGAATACTTAATGCAAACTATAAAGCAGAACATTTTCAGGACTATGAAAGCACCTCCTTACATTTTTTCCAATTTCCCCACAATGTCCAAACCTCATCTCGCAAACAAGCACTGTGTTGCTGGTAGCACAAGCCAAAGCTGGCAGTGGGGCTTTCTAAATTTGTGTACAAATATTTCCAATAACCCAGAAGTAAGCTTGTTGGCAGGCCTGGCTCTGGCCATCAGGCATAGGACAGCACCTGGCTAAGCAGAATACTGGGAAGATTGAAATATTATTATTCAGTTACCTAGTTTATCGGACCTCAATTGCTAGAAATCTGGAATTTCTGTCTCCTATCTGCTCACAAGGGAGTTCCTGGATTGACAAAAGGATGTGAAGCTACTTATTGCTCAAGGGTGGCAAGGATCTTTTGGAAACAGTGATTGCCATCACAACCCTCCTAAATATCAAATTATACAGGTGGCAGCAGAGCTGGCTCTTATGTCTGTACTGCCCATCTTCTATTCTGCTCTTCTCCCCCCTGTGGCAGAAAGTGTTTTGATCCCACACCAGCTATTCCACATGGAATCTGTACCAGCATGGAACATTTGCTGAAGAATTTGTATGTTGCCATGTCCTGTCGAACTTCTAAGTGCCACAGGAACTCCCTGAATGGCTCTTAGTAAAAATGAGTTTCAGTTTTTCACAATCTTTCAGGTCCTTTCATTCCTTGTTTCTCTTTGTACCTCTCCTGCCAACTTACTTCAGCATTTGGTCTCTTTGTCAAGATCTTTCCTCCTTTGTTCTGTGAGTTTTCTGCTGAACACAAATTGCCAACAAATAGAGTGTTTGAGGGTTGGCTCTCTAATGGTTCAAAGTAGCAACCTAAGCATCTGCATGGTCTGTCCAGGATTGCCAATTGCTCTCCCAGCACACAGATACTGCTCCTGACAATGGAATATGCATACATCAATAATAATTATTACTGTAGACTTTCAGTACATTTTTAAGCTCAGACTGACACAAGCATTTGTTGTTCTCGGTAAGTTCTGTGACATTCACCTTTGTTATTGAAGAATTTTAAGGATGGACAAGACAAATTATCCAAATGCTGTGAAAGTCCCTGTTTGGACAGGTGATTTCCATAGGCTTATGTGCATGTATGCTTGTAAAATCAGTAGTTTAAAATTTTAGGATAGAATAGAATAAAACAGAATAGAATATGTTTGTGAAACTTAGTAGTCTAAAATTTGTAATGACAGCCATCCATGCAAATTTTTCTAATATAACGTCATAGGATGGATAAACAATACATAATATTTTTAAAAGTTTTTTATATAATAAATTTTGAGTTAAAATTGCATTTAAAATTTTCCATTTATGTACAGCTCCTTTCTTCTTTGTTAAATAAGTGAGGGTTTGTGTTTGTCTGATGCAGGGAAAAGTGATTTTACATGAGAGTACTTAGGTACTCTCATGGATCCATGGTAGCTGCAGGATAAATATCCATTTGAAAGTGAGAGGATGAATTGTTGGGCACTTCTTGATAAGCCTATAAGATCTGAAGTACAATTTCAGAACTGCAGTAAGCCTTATGCAGTGCTGCCTCTGTGTATTTGCCTGTTCCAGCACAGATTAAAGGATTTATTGTGGCCTATCTGCTTTGACAGAACAGTCCTATTCTAGAATTTCTAATATCTTGTGTTAAAGCTCTGTCTCCTGATGATTGTTGTGACAGCCTATTGCCTCATCCAGAAATCACGAAAACTGATAAAATGGCAAAATGAAAATGAATGAGGGTTTACCTCAGTGGATTTTCTACTTTGATTATTAAAAATGGGAATATTTCCATTTCCCTACATTGGCCTACCAGCTAGTTTGACTCTCAATATATCAGAGTATTTTTTTAATCTTTTGGTTTGGATTTTCAGAAACTTTGCCAGAAATATTCAGTACTCCAAATGCCACTTTCACTTGTTCCAGTTGCCTCTCTAGAGACCAACTCTGTAAATTTGGGGTAAGAAAAAAATAGAAACTCCTTTTTGAAGTTATTCAGACAAAGAAAGTACATTGTCTAGATAGTCTTTATAAATCATAGAGATTAAAGGAGTAAAAGAGAAGAATATATTGATTTACAATATATATGTATATATAATTGTCTGAAGATTCAAAATCCAATATCATAGCAGAAGTGAAAGAAAAACAGTGCAGATTAAGACATTAATAACCCTTCTACTAAGTCACAGGTATTAGAGATGGCACCAGTGGCAGGTACTTATATCTCCTGTTTTATGTCCTTACCATTGTACCAAAACAGCTTTTGGAGGCCAGTTTGAAATTTTCAGAGAATCACAGATCATAGAATGACTGAAGTTGATAAGGTCCTCTGGAGGTCATCTAGTTCAAACCTCTTCTCAAGCAGGGCCACCTAAAGAAAGTTGTTCAGCACTGTTACAGATGCCTTTTGAATATCTTGAAGGAGGGAGAATCCATAGTCTTTCTGGGCAACTTGCCAGTTCTTGGTTACTCTCACAGCAAAAAAAAAAAAAAAAAAAAAAGTTTCCTGATGTTTATAGGGAACCTACTGTGTTTCAGTTAGTGCCTTTTGTTCTGTTTGGGTGCTACTGGAAATAGCCTGGCTCCATCTTCTCTGAACCCTCCCTTCAGGTGTTTGTATGCGTTGATAAGACCTCCCTGAGCCTTCCCTTCTCCAGGCTGAGCAGTCCCAGCTCTCTCAGCCTTTCCTCACAGGAGAAATGGTCCAATTCTTTCATCATCTTCATAGTCCTTTGCTGAACACTGTCCTGTATGTCCATGTCTCCCCATGTACTGGGGAGCCCAGAACTGGATCCAGTACTCCAAGTATGGCCTTGCCAGTGCTGAACAGAGGGGAAGAATTACTTCCCTGGACCTGTGCAGCTCATGCATTAGCCTTCTTTGCACATTGCTGCATCATTTTCAACTTGGTGTCCACCAGAGCTCCCGGGTCCTTGTCTGCTTTCTAGCCAGGTAGCCCCCAGAACAAGTTGCTGGTGACTGGGGCTGCTCCTCTCAGGTGAAGGACTTTGCCCTTCCCCTTGCTGAACTTGGCAAAGTTTCTGCCAGCACATTTCTCTAGCCTGTTGAGGTTCCTCTGGACCAGGGCACGAGTGTATCAGCAACTGTTCACAGTTTTGTGTCATCAGCAAACTTCCTGAGGGAACACTCTGCCCCATCATCCAGATCACTAATGAAGATGTTGAATGAGACTGGATCCCAGGGGCACACCGCTAGCCCCTGGCCTCTGACTAGACTTCATGCCGCTGATCACCACTCTCTGGGCTCAGCTGTTCTGCCATTTGTCAATCCACCTCACTGCTCATCCAGCCCACAGCTTCTCTGTGAGGATCTTATGGGGAACAGTGTCAAAAACATTACATAAGTCTGCTGATTCTGTCTGTTGATCTCCATCTTTGACCATTTCCTTTTGCCTTTTGATGCTAGAAACAAGCTAATGAAGACCTTTTATTTGATAGATGAAAGTAGTTACAAGCTCTGTAGCAAGCTAAGCTTTAAACCTGTATTCTCCTGCATTTTCAGTCAGTTCCAAGTAAATGAAAATGGAGGTTTCTGCTATTTAAAGGTTACAAATAATAATGTAGTGGAAGATTTTCTATGTTTGGAATTTTCATATTACATTCAATTTACCCTTCATTGTATTTTAAGAGTCTGTATTAATAAAGTTTATTTCTCATGAGCTGCTGGAGGAAGCAGAAAGGTAGAAGTTTTGGCACCAGGGATGGGGGCATTTCATCAGTTATCAAGTGTGGGAAGCTTGTAATGGAATAAGCACATGAATTGCATATGTTTTGCTAAACCCAGCATTAGTGACATTTGTGAAGTCTGACATTTAATTAATCATCAGTGGGTCCAAAAATCAGAAGTCCACAATTGTCTATGCTATGGTTTCAGGCATATTGCAAATTCTATTTTTTAATTTTATGGTTTTTAGGGGTTGATAATCTTCTACGATGAGAAAACTTGTTAAATTCCTCAGTTTTGCAAGAGTGCACAGGGCCCTGCCTATTACAAAATATAAAAGCATATAGCATTTTCTTTGGGGAGATTTCATAACCTTAAGGAAATTCAGGAGACAAGCAATTTTTCTTCTGGCAGGGAAACACATTTTTTCTTGTTAGTCTTCATACTTAGGAATTATGGGGAAAATTAAGACATATATCAAATCAGCAGATTACAAAGAACTAAGAGAGCAAGAAAGCTGGATCCAACCACTGTTTCTCTCTTACTTCCACAAGGAGTATTTTCTGTATTTGTTTCTAAACAAGATATATGCAGCTTTAATTTAAGAATACTGACTATGCTTAATAATATGCAATTTATTCTGAGAACTCACCTAATCTGTATGTCCTACCTTAGGTTATCATCCATACGTGTTAAAATTTAGCAAACCTACCTAAATAGCTATGTTACAAGCAAAGGAAAACCAAAATATTGCAGATGAACTCGAAATTCTCATTTTGGCTCTGTTATATGTCAGGTAACAGTCTTGTTACAGGAATAATTGAAATCAATACAACTGTAATAAAAGTGCTTTGCACTCTATATCTCCCTTCATGGAACTGAAGAGGTTTTATTCTTCTGATTTTATAACATCATTTATATGAATGGTGCTGAAAAAGTCATGAGTCTCAATCCAATAAAGAGAGAAATGATGCTGTAAACTCCATGTTAGCAATGTAATATAAGCAACAATAGCTCACAGAAGAGGGAGCAAAGGGAAGGTGTGTTGACACCATTGCTCATTTTATTAAGCATTATGTAGGTGGCAAAGTAATTTCAATATGGCTGAGAAACACAAGTACAGTCCTTGTCCTCAAGAGCTTACAATCCAACATCCTCACTCTGCTGGAATGCTACAGTCCTACTGTGCCTTGGGAAAATCATGGTTGCTTGCATCCTTTGAGGAAGGGGAAGAGGGGGCTGCAAACGCAGGAGAAGCCTCCACTGAATGGGAAGGGAAAAGAAGAGTAGCAGTTTGAAAGGGAGAAGTGAGAAGACCTGACTGGACTGGTAGACTCTCACTGGTGTCATGAAAAGACCTGCATGAAGATGATGGAATTAAAACAGCAAAGCAAAATTGATGTAGAGGAGAAGTAAGGATAGAAAGGGAGATGGCAAAGCAGAGTTTGAACATCAGGAGTAGTGTACAAAAAATACCCGTCTCTGAACAGACTATTGTACAGGTACACATATATGTCCCTGCATGTCTGCATTTCTGGAGAAACTGACTGTATTGTTTCTTACTAAGCTGTATCTTCTAATTAGAAATAGTAGGCCAGATAGATTAACCTTTCCAAAAAGAAGGAAAAAGAAAGGATCATTTTTCCTCATTAAAATCTTGTGTATTTTCTTTTAGGAAGCAGTAGACCTTCTGTGCTATCATCGCAAGATATTTGTTAGTCTTGTACACTTTTACCATTCTATTAAAATCTGTTTATCTTCGATAAGGTTTAAAAAAATCTGCTCATCATTTTTCACTCGCAGCCCCCATCTCATAAGGAATAGCACCGGGACTGAGAGGAGAGAGGTTTAAATTTTTGCACAGTCCAGGGCTCTTCCATTGGTACCCAGAATTTAGAAAGCAAAAAGATATCCACCACAGAGGGATGAGGTAGAAGGGCAGGAATGAAAAACAATTCTAGGCTTGGGGGAAGCCGTGGTGGAAGTCTGTAACTAGCTGCTTTGAAGGACTTGGAAAGAAAAGGGACACAAGGCCTATGGATATGGGGATTTTCAGAAAGCAGAAAAGGGCTAAGGATTAAAAGGTTTGCTAGAACTCTGAGCACTGTGACTTCAGAGCAAGGAGTCAGGGACTTACCAGCTGAGCAGATGTGTCTAAGACTGAGAGACTCACTCAGAGGCTGCCACTCCCTGCAGTGGAAGTGGTCATCAAGGCGTATTAATGTACTGGAAAATGAAGATGAAGGGAAAAGACAGAGCCTGTCAGTATTTGAGCAGACAGCGGAGTGGCTGAACAGTGTGGGTGGTTTCTGGATCCCAACTTGGCTTGGGATAAAAGAGAATAAAATTGTAGCTCCAGGGACTGAGTGTGAAGAAGGACACAGCAGTAAATATTAGGGAGAAGCTGTGGTCCAAAAGGGAGTCACAAATGGATTACAGCTTGCTTCATTTCTTGATTTAAGTATTTAACTGCCCCAGTTTTGCTTTTGGCACTTCCATCCTTTATTGGAATTCATCCTTATAAAATGTCGGGATTTTTTTGTGAATTGCAATGATACTGTAAGCAGCATTAGCTTAGGTCCTTAATTGCTCTGTGCAGAAAATAATCACTTAGTATATGCATTAGGAGATTTAAATATTTTTTGCATTTTTTATCTGTGTTGATATGGTCATTATTATTTAATTGTAGAGTTACTTCAGGAAAAGAAACCTTGTGGTTAAAAAACAATGGGATTGAAGCCCTTTCTTAGATGGTTAGCATGGAAGACAGGTACGACAACAGTTACACCTATTGGAAAATACCAAATTAAATTGAGAAGGATAAACTCAGGGCCTCTGCAGTTCTGTGTGCATGCAGTACTACAATTAGTTTATGATTCTGCTTTGTCTTTATCTTTATATCAGATTTTTTCTTTCTCCAAGGGTGAGCCAACTTAAGCAAGATTTCTGAAGTTTATGATACATAGTAGGAATTATAAACCCACAAAATCTCCACTTCTAAAATCCCCAAATCCCAATCATGATCGCAGACGTAAGGCATCTGTAGGTATTGATCTTGTCTGACAGTTCTCTGCAAAGACGCAGGGATCTCTCCCCAGAGTTAAGGTGTACGTCTCCCATGCTTGATATCCCAAAGGATTGTACTGAGCAGAATATCCGCACAAACTTTTAACGAAGACAAAAAAACCCACTCGTGCCTCCTAAATCTCACTTTTTCTTGGTATGTGCGTAGGTAAAACACCGAAGAGGAATTTTGCAGCTTTTCCCTTCTTTCCAGGCGCAAGCCCAAGCCCTCTAGCGGTGCGAGCGAGCGGAGCCCGACCCCGGGAGTCGTCTCCAAGTCATCAGAGCAGCTGATTAATCACGGCAGGAGCCTGGGAGAAGCAGGCAAACAAGGTAACTAACTTGATACTTGATTGCACGCAGCTTGCAGCTACAGCTGGGGAGAGAAACGATTTCCAGAGGAACTTCCTCCTTCAACTCTTGGTGTGTCCTCGTCTGGCAGCTACGAGGCAGCCTCTGCCCCTTTCTCCACGTTCAGCATTTCCTACCAAACGAAGCTGCAGTTCAGCCACAGGGCTTTTCCCCTTCAAGGTGCCACACAGCTGCCAAAGGTGGAAGTTGCTGTTTCAGAGGCTGCTGGTCCTCATTGGGCAATGACTTTCATAAGCCCTGTGGCCTCTAAATTCCCCAGAGGGGATGCTGGCCAGCCTCCTTGGCAATCTGGGAAAGGAAAACGGAAAAAAGATGGTTTTTAACCTGAAGTGGGGCATTCGAGTTCTCCCAACAACCCCTGATTTCTGGAGGAATTCTGTAAATTTTGGTAAATCAATATATTCCAACCTTTTTCCATTGGATATTTTTTCCTAATTAGCAATATTTGTAACCTGTCTGTAACCATTTAAAGGTGTGACTTTTTTCTAAATATGTTTATTGAAAGAATGGTGCAAAAAATGCGTGAACATATTTTTATGTAAGCATGGGTGACAGTACTCTTCTGTGATGATATAAAAACCTCAGTTCAAGTTAGGAAGTCTTGAGGAGGACAACCATGTGATTCAGAGGACGAGCCCCACTTCACGGATAGCAAATTATGAATAAAAATAATAATATTAACAATAATAAAAAATAGAATAACTCCCTCCTGAGCAAGCTACAGGCCGGTTGGTTTAAATAACAGCAAATTTGGGATCAGGGAAAGATGTTGATGCATTTAAAACTTTAGGGTTGTTTTTTCCCCCTGGCTCTAAGTATTTTGTTCAGCTTTATTAAGTAAAGCTTCTATGTGCTGGTGGAAAACCCAGCTGTATCCTGTTTTAAAGGTACCTTGGAAAATTCTGAGAAGCATTGCTAAGGGAGAATGGGTTGAAATGTTCATCATAATAAATTGTCCTTGCTGCAGCAGGCATAAGTACTGATGACTCTCTTACACCAGAGAAAATCAGAAATAACTCCTCTGACAGAGGGGAATGACAATGGTGTCTAATCCGTGGGGGAGGAAAATGAGGAAAAGTAAGTTCAGATCCCACTGTGGGGGCTGCCATGGGCTGTGCTCTCTCTTTGATGCCCCCACGGACACAATCTCTCAGTGACAGTGCTGCAAGCCCAGCTGTGCCCTGTGGTACCGGCTGAGCCAGAGCATCGCAGAGGGAAGATGAGGCTGAGGAGATTAAACTCCAACAAGAATTCCAGATGGGATCTCCAACTGCCAGGTCAAACAGCCTCCCTACCTGAGAAGAACAAGGGGCATTACTAGCTTTTCCTGTGGACATGATTGAGTTTAAATAGGCTCACCTGCACCTGATTAAAAAAAAAAAAAGAAAAACCAAAATAAACAAAAAACCCAAACCCTTTAGTATGGCAAAGCAGGAAGAAGGCTGTAGTTTAAAAAAAGTGAGTTGTGATATTCTGTATGAAAATGAACAGATCTGTTCTTGTAACTGGGCTGAATGCATTGTTTCCTGAAATAACAAGCTTGGCTTATTTTCTCTTCTGCTTTTGCACAAGAGTAAATCTCCTTCCATTGCAATCAAACTTCAAACTTATTTTTTTTTAATTGAGTTCAGAGTTATCATTTACTTTTAGGTTCCAAGGTTATGGATTTGCCATGCTTACTTTCTAAATATTTTTTTATCCTTTTTTTCCCCATTACTTTAATGAAAACTAACTAATATCCAAGATCTACCTACACGGTTTCTGTCGTTAAACCTGGAAAAAAGTAATGTGTAAAATCTACCTAATAAAAGAATTGTTATAATATAAAAACCAATTAAATGCAAAGAAGCAATTTGTAGAGGGGGAGGGAATATATGCGTGAGTGTATCCTATTAGTAGGAAAGTGCTGTGTTAGAAATGTGGTAAAGATTAAGTGATGTAATAAATAACACCACAGTCTTTTCAAAATTTGAATGTTTTATGTTTAAACAGTATCAACAAAATACGTTTGGAATATGTTTTGCATGACAAATATCCTTCTACTTGGAGATATGTGTGTGTGTGTATGTTACAGTTTTATTTTAATTTCTCAGCTGAGGACACAAGGCTAGTCTGGATACTTTCCAAGTTTGCAAGCTATAGCTGTAGAATAAACTTCAGTGTAGCTATGCTTGGCTTAACTTTATGATTTGGTTAAACACTGCCTCATTAAAGTGGTCATGAGTGATTCATGTCCTTGAATGTCTCTCCTTCCTTTTCCTCCTATAAGACTGAGCAAACAGAAACTGAAGACGTGAGGCAGATAGTTTGAAAATAGACAAACATTTCAATTTAAAAGTGATTTTGGGTCTCTAAGATCCCATTTTTGTTTGTTTTCATGACAAGGAATTCATCTGAGAGCAACACATTTATATTGAACTATTTGACATAAATAATTTTAATAATACGATAGTGCAACTACCATCTGCTGTGTTGGGTCATCTCATCCCAAAAGTTCCCAGGCAAGCAGCAGCAACATCCCATGAACTGGTACTGGGCAGCAGAGAGTGACTGAGAGAAAAATGGAAGTATCTGAGCATCCTGATCTGTCACTGCTTTTCACTGTGGCTTTGAAAATTCCAGCTGACAGCAACATGCCAGATTCCCAAGAGTGGGTTTTTTCCTCTCTGCCTTTTTAGAGTTGTAAATCGAAAATGTAGATGTGAAAAGCCCTTTACTTGGCTTGAGGGTACCACCCAGGAATGAGAATGAGAAAAGATGAGCCCCACGTGGTAAATTCTTTACTGGAAAGCATTTCTTTATTGGACAGAGTTAGAAGTCATGGTTCCACTTGGGTGTGAGACTACCCTGCTGTGCTCTGGTATGACCCCAGTCTGCTGCATAAAATTCCTTCATGGCTCAGGAGAATTGCTTGGTCTCCGATACTCTGCCCACACTGGGCATACACTTGTTCTGCTTTTTTACCCCTCTGGACATTCAAACATGCCAACAAGGTGTTGTCCAATCCATTAGTCATGGCATCTAGTTTTCTTCCACAGAAGAAAACCAAAATAAATATTTTACAGCACAGTAACTAGGGCAGTCTTTTGGGGTTGAAAGAGATTTGGGCTCCAGTTCTCTCAGAAAAAGAACAGTGCTGTATTTTGTGACCTTTGCCTCAGTTAAGAGCGCCTCACTACAGCCAGCCAGCCAGCATGCGTGTTGTTCCTAGGGTGCTCAGCTGTACTTGGCTGTCTGGGTTTACATATCCAGCTCAACTCAGTTTGTGAAGCCTATTCCAAGACAGTACCTTCCTCCATATGAATAAGATACATAAATGTGTGCATGGTGCTCTGTGGATACCTTTCAGCTTGCTCTCTTCTAAGACATGATTAACTACATAGAAGTAAAACAGGGGCACAAATCACTCTGGTTTGTCAGCCATGTCCAAGCAAACAACTTTGCCTTGAGTAAAGAGATATAATTAGACAAATCAATACAGAGGTGTTACGTAATTGTTTTCTTGGCATGTGCCGTTATTCACTGTCACGTCATATAGGCACGCTAGGAACAAAAGGAATTAAATAAAAAAAAAAGCTATGCTATTTCATTTTTTATTGCATGGAGGGAAAATGAAATTTAGAGGAAGTGGGTGTCTTGGAAAAGGAGGAGGAATATAAAAATCTGTGTGTCTGCCTCTGAACCATAGAAATAATTTTTGAATTAGATTTATTCTGTGCTATTCAGGAGGGGAGATGGAGGAAAAGATTAGATTATTTAATTGTGCTTTAATGTAGATATTTCAGAAGTCATATTAAGGGGTTTCAATAGATAGGGAGAAACAATCCAGAATAAAATACCAATACTGAATCACCTGTGGTCTTCACCATGATATACCAGTGATGTTTGAATTGTGGTGACCCTAATTATATCAGGGAGCACCTTCTCTGGTCATTACTGAGACATGAAGAACCCTAGTAGATAAATTAAGAAAAGGAGTTGTGAAACACCTGATTTTACCCCAAAGGCTACTTTCAAGAGTATTATTGTAGTTCAAAACCTGAAAAATGGAATTAAGCCAATGTGAACACAAGTTAAGAAAAAGCTTTAGTAAATTTAAAATTCACCTGTTTTTTTTCCCGGTGTTGTCACTTCATCAGTGAAATAAGTATTTTAAAAAATGAGAATCCAAGCTTATCTGTTAACAGAAACCTCCACACCTGCCATCTCGAAGACACTATAGGAAGCACTGTGTCGCAGTTGTAACAAAGGGCTTCTATTTCCTTCTCTAAATCATTGCATATTAGATATTGTTTTTACTTATGCTGGAAATTCCAGTGTGATTCTGTGACTCTCTGAAATTGAAATGTTTATCTCAGTGACCAATCTAAGCAACTCTGTCTGAGACTAAGGGATTTCATGGGCAGGGGGAAAGAGGATTCTCTCTTTGTCTCTCCCCTCTCTCCTTCCCTTCCTTGCCTCTGTCCTTCCCTTTCTCTTTCTTTCTCTCTCCGTCTTCCTCTCCCTTGTCACCTTTTCTCTTCCTTCATCTTTTCTTTTCCTGTCCTAAGACTGCCTTGATTTCTTCACCCTGAGAAGAAAAGGGAAGAAGCAAAGGTCAGACCTGTTAGCCTCTCCATCCCTCTCAGGCTCCCCATCCCTCTAAGCCTACTTTGGAGCATGGCTGCCACAGTTCACACTAAATGTGCCCAGTCTATCTCATCTTTGCATTAGCTCCAAGCAGTTTTTATTCCTCTTCTGATGCTCTGCTAAAGGTAACACAGGCTAATGTGTGCCAAGTTTGGACACAGTTTCCAAAGGATGGAAAAATACCTCTCTGGGGAAGAAAAGGACTATAAATAAGTGTTCCTGGTGATCTAATCTCAAATGGCAATGATCCATTTGTTATTTTTAAATCTGACTATTAGAGGACTTTGTGGAGGGATGAGGAATGGCAGGAGAAAATGAATAGCCTGTCAAGTAGTCTGAGCAGTAAAGCAATATGCTGCTTCACCGTGGATTTCAGCACTTGCTTTAGGTCCACACTCTTCATACAAATAGGAGAGACATACTGGGAACCAACCAACAGGATAACATGACATTTACTAATTTATGCTTCCCGCTTAACTTTAATCGGTGTAACATAGTTTCATTGACTTTGGTGAGGCTGTTCTGTGTCAAAAGTTAAGCACATCTGTGGGACTGAAGTCTAGTTCAGAATATTAATCCAGAAAATACTGGAAACCTCAAATCATTCTCTAGAGTATATGATTTGTGAAAACCAATCTTCTACAACTTTTGAAAGCAAAAAATTTCAGAAAAAGAAAAAAAGTAAAATTAACCTTTCTCATTTACAATTTGTTTTTTTGTGTACAATCCTTATTAGAGCAGATTCCAGCCTTGCAAAGAACTATATAATTAGCTTTTTTTTCTCAATTAGGAGATTGTAAGGTTGCCAAAGGAAACATATTTTGAATGTATCTTCTACCACATGATCAAAGATCGCATGTATCTGTGCCTATAATGAGAAGCTCATGTGCTAATGTTCTGTAGTGGTCCAAAACTTACAACTGCAAAAACCTTTGATGTATCACTAATTGGTTTTAGCACCATAGATTAGGTGCTGAAATCAGTAGGCAAGAAATTGTGTGTAGTAGGTGGAGAAGGGATAATTCTGATTCTCACCATATGCTTTGAGAAATTTAAATCATTATAGCATAAGTAGAAAAAGGAGGCAGAACTTGTTGCTTTTTTATTTTTAAGAGTCTCATAGATTATCTGTATGATCCAAAAATATGCTTTATTCTAAATCATTAAAAAAATCTCCATTTCACAGTTTTTATTTTTGTAGAAACAACACTCATCTTGCCTGCAATGTGCTGTGCATTCTAACACCTAATGTGTGGTGAAGAATGTAGTAACAGGGGAAATATATCTGCATAACACATGAAAAGCGCCAAACCTTTAATTAATTTCAGACACTATGTCGCAAAATAGCAAACTCTAACTATAGACTTCATCTACACCACACAGAAACAGGGAAGGGAAGCAAGTGACGTGGTACGTGCTCTCATGATGGTGGTGCATGTTATATCTTTGATAGATTCTTTGTTATAAGGATTTATTATTTAATCAGTAATGAAAATAATTGGTAGCATTGCCTAAGGATTATTGGTAAGATGAGAAGAGAGAGTTCTATTCTGCCTTGAAAGCTATATGGCTGGTCTACACAGAGGAAGCTACAGAGGCACACTGCAGCAAACATCATCTTTGGCTTTAAAATATACTCAAATGTTTAGTGGTTGTTTTTTCTTGATGAAAATTGAATGATATGGATCATTTTATATAAGCATGCACATACTGCCTTCCAGTGTGCCTTCTACTTGTTACCCATCTATTACCAAAACTCAAAATTTTGTGTTTACAGCAAAGGTATGGTAAATATATTATCTCCATACTTCTTAATTAAAAAAAAAAAACAAACACAAAACCAGAACCCATAGAAATGTAGCTGTAAAAGAAGTAACAATTCAGTTACTTCAGTAACCTTTTTCCCCTGCACTGCCACGTTGTCTTTTAAACCATCAATATTAGGTTAAACTTTTAAAGTTTAGCTTAACTTTGCAGGTTAATCTCCCTTATTTTCAAGGCTTGTTTGGGTGTGTTTGTGTGCATATGTGGAAGTTTGTGTGTTTGTGTTTGTGTTTGCATATGTGGAAGTTGAGACACAGGGCATTTTAATTTTGTTTATAATTGAGATTTTTTTGCATGGCGTGTTCTATCCAAGAACCACTCATTGTTGGATGTTGATTTAAAGTAGATCAGGACTTCTGCCACTTTCCAAGGATTTTCTCCTTATTGTAAGTAGAGGATGAAAGTGGTTGCAAACATACATTAAAACTAGCTGTCAACCCCTTTCTATTGCTAGAGCATTAGCATAAATGAGAATTTAATTCACGATTTACAACTGATAATCCTATGTCACTTAGGACTTCCAGCTTCATTCTTTATAATAAATACTATTTTTAATGCTACTGTAAAGGAACAAAGGAGGTAAGACAAAATGAATGACTTTGCTGGGTGTTTTCCTTAATGGTGAACCATAGGGTGTCCTCCTTCGATGGCAGGGTGAAAGCTGAAGGCAACAGAGATATGTGTCCTTTTGCCCTTGATTCAAATGCTGACTGTGATAGTGTCCTGAAAGTGCTGTTTCCTTTGTTGCTTCTCCACTTTGGTGTAGTTCGCTAATTTAATGTAAGACCTTCATACATTTTTCACATACGTTTTTCCCAGCTGATCGTCTTACTTACATCTCAGTATCAGCACATCACACTCTTACATCAAACCAATTTTAATTGAAGTAATTTTTCATCATCATTGCTCTCCTTACATTTACTTATTTGAAAATATTGCCTTCTCCTCCCTTTCCCCTGCCCATACTTTCTTAAATGCACACTTATCAGATAAAAATATTTGTATGTGAGACAAGATTAGTATTGTTAGAACACAGGCAATTTTTTTACACAGTGATGGTTGCAGCATCTTACAGATTCCTCGTACACTGTTGAGTTTCTCATGATATCTTGTTATATGATTAGAACTTTCTATGTGTATGTGTTGTCCAACCACAAAGAGAATGGAGGGAGGGGATGTAAAACACCTATTTTTTTACACAAAGGTTTTATGTATTCCTATAGATCAGTTGCTCTTGTGTTTGGAGCTTTTTTAGTTTGTTTTTTTTTTTTCGTGTTTTTTTTTTTTGTTTTTTTTTTTTTTGTTTTTTTTTTTATTGTTTTTGGTTTTTTTTTGGGGGGGGGAGGTGTTTTTGTTGTTGCTTTACTTTGTTGTGGTTTTTTTAAATTAATAAGGTATAAACAGCGAAGACTTAAACCTAGAATAACAGAGTCATCATGGTTGGTCGGTGAAGGCAACATGGCAGAGAAAAATTGTTTCTACTGGAAGCAGAATGGATTTGATTTCCCGAGTAGTTTTATATGTGCTTCAGGCAGATCCATTCAGTTTTGCACTGTCACTGTTAAAACGATGGTGCCTGAGTGGGGCTTGGCACTGACTGCTTTCCTCTGGCTGACTTTCCCCTGGTCATGCTGCTGTGCTGGATACCAACCTACCACTGTTGCTGCTCATTAGCAGGGCAGCATCTGGCTGAGTAGGCAATGTTACAAATGAACATCTGCAAGGATACTTTCCTTAGAGCTTGCGAGTTTGGTGCATAGGCCAGCAAGCTTTCTTCCCATCTCCTCCCCTTGCTTATCATAAAAAACAGTAGTGAATCCTTACTCACCGCAGATTTCCTTGGTTTCTCATATTCCTTCAAAATTAGCTTTAAACCTGGATGTTGATTGTTGTTCTCTCTCCCCAATCACCAAGGTTCAAGTATCCATGGTAATGGCCTTCATCTATTAATCTGGATCACACAGGGATGACCCCGGAGGTCAAAATCCCTTTTTCTTCTCAAGGCTGTAGCATAGAAATGTGTCTATTATATTAGACTTTACAGTGAAATTGCAAAGAATAGAGGAAATAAAATTATCACAGAAGGCACAACTCTTGTTAAATCTTTGCATGTACCTTCATGTTTCTGAGATTTGCTGTAAAAGAAAGCCCTTAAGATACTCTGTAAACATGGAAAATTAGTACCTGTATGATTTCTGTAATTTTTGTATCCAGGTAAATTAGATGACTTTGCATAGGTTATATTGCAACAGATATTGCATTAAATCTTAAATACACCAGTTAACATAGTTAGGGAGGATATTAAACATGAGCTTGCTAATTGAGTAAGTTTCTTATAAAGAAGACTTGTGTTTGCTTCTGAAAAAATACCAGTGTGATGTAAATTGCTATTCCACAGTCACTGACTATCATAGTGATGAAAATTGCACTACTGTGCCTGCAGATTTAAAAATAAACCTAGTGTGAGCATGCAGGGAGGGAAAGGAGAGATTTCCCAAAATAGGTTGTGCAAAATGTTTCCATTTTCTCTTTTTGAGGTGGTGTCGATTATGTTAGTATCAGAAAGATTTCCACCTTCTCAAGTTACTCATGATGCTTTCCTCCAGAGTCGCTGTGCTTATAGATTGACTTACCCTCAGCTGCCTGTGGACATATTCTTGTGCAATAAATCAGAGTAGAGCTTGTATCAAAAAAAAGCTCCTGGTAACTTCTATTATTAAATGTCATCATGAGAAAATGGGAGCAACATTGCTGAAGAGTGAAAACAAAAAGGAGAAGAGAGACTTTTGGCCTAAAATATAGCAGGACAAAGCACCTATTGCAGTCGGAACAGAAAATAACCCTTTTCCTTTAAAATTGACATCAAAAAAAGAGCACCTACAGCCACCAATGGTAAGCAGAGCATTTTCAGTGACAGATCAGGGTGGTCTTCCCCCACCTGGGAATTGCAGCTCATTATTAAATGTCAGTCTCAGACTGTTACCTTCAGCATGTCCCCAGACATGAGCTCAGCATGTATCACCACTCACTGGGAAACCTTCGCTCAAGCACGAGCTACATGAGCCAACAACCACTTATGACTCAGAAAATGATGGATCAGTTAGCTCTGCTGTACCTGCAGTAGATCAAACACAAGAGGGATGTTGGATGCTAAAAGTCATTCATCAGCCATGTGTGATGTGTTGTAAAGCTGGAAAGCTTTTATGTTGTCTATCCACCTTGGACCCAATAAGGCTTAATGGGTAGCAGTGTACATCTTAGAATAAAAACAGAGCTGGTTCACTCTGATTTCATACTGTTAGAAATGCTGCAACACCCAAGAGCAAGACGTGGATTGCTGACATTTAGCCAATGCCCATTCTTGGACCTTACCTGAATCTAAATCTTCTGCAGGAATGTGCAGTGGCACGATCTCTGTGGGGCAGTGGAAAAAAGCACTTGCTGTCAGTTTTATGGGTTTTTTTCCCTCCCATTGACAGAGCATACCACTGTTCCTGGGTTTGAATGGCAGATATTGTGGCAAGTCTCACCACTAATTAGAAGTCCATGCTCTGAAAGGCCCATTCCACTGCACAGGTTGTGGCAGAGTCATTAAAAGAGCTTGTAATTCATAATGTAAGAAAGATTGCAATTCCGTACAGTAGGGTTTGTCTTAGAATTCCTACTTGAGGTGTTTTGATTTTATCCCCTAGTAGTTCACAGAATCACAGAATCAATGAGGTTGGAAGAGACCTTTGCGGTCATCGAGTCCAACCTATGACCCATCACCACCATGACAAATAGACCATGGCACTAAATGCCACATCCAGTCTTTCCTCAAACACTTCCAGGGACAGTGACTTCACCACCTGACTGGGCAGCCCATTCCAGTGTCTGTGAAGAAATTCCTCCTAATGTCCAATGTAAACCTCCCCCTGGAGCTGCTTGAGACTATGTCCTCTCATCCTGTCGCTAGTTATTGCATTCTTTTGCCAGAAAAAAAAAAAAAATAAGCGAAGAAGGAACGGACTGAATAAGCAGTTGTTGCCTCATCATTGATTTCATGGCTTTTTTAATTCATTGAGCTTGAAAGAATGAGTAAAATCCTGAAATCAACAAAAAGCTTATATTTTCATCACAAATAAGATTTAAATTACAAGTATAAGTGGGGGTAGTATAATTATTTTTAACAGTTTAGAAAGCAATGAAAGAAAAATAGAAACAATATTTTTAGGTTTTGAGAAATAGTATATCTGTTTTGTTAGTGTTTTAGAACTTCATCTACAGTTTCACTATTTCCTTTGCCTCATTTTTCCTGTGATAATTAGAGGAAAACAAGAAGGTTAAAGTAAAAACCTCTAATTTTTGTGAGTCCTTGACTAAAGAAAAGTTAAAAAAAATATAATTTTCAAGATGTTTCTGAATGGAAAACATAAAAGTTATTACCATAATTATAGAAAAATAATTGTTTTTGAAAAATAGAATTTCAGGCTTTGTTATTAAGAAAGAAAATCTAAGGCTTTATTGCAATATCTTTAGAGTACAGTTCTTTTGAATGTGCTATTGAAATGATTTTTATAATATTACACAACTGTAGTTAGAGCTATCAGAGAGGACTACAAGTTTGTCTAATGGTGGCTTGAAACCACTCAACATTACAAAAACATATAATATATGAGATAAATACAAATAATTTATGTGTAAGAAATGTTATACTCTTTCTGCAAGGGAGTACCCTCATAGTCACAGAAAAAAAAAAAAGAAGCATTGAGACTACTAACACCATCTGATTTTCACAATACCTCCAAGTGTCTTTGCCAGACTAGCCTAAGTGCTCTTACTTCTACTGAAGCAAATAAGATCTTAAGAGCATTGGTTTTGTAATACAAATAATAATTTATAAATCCAATAAAGACTGATGGCATCGTTGTTCTGAGTGTCCATTGTTAAGTGTAAAATTGAAATTCACAAATACAGTATTTTCTGCTTAAAATGCATAGAATTAAGATTCTGTATTTAAAAATTTGGCTCATATTCTTAGTGAGAGAATAAGGTGTATGAACTCCTATTTCCCCTCATAGACTTAAAAATACTGAAGAAATGGCGGAAAAAATTCATTTAATCTACGAATACAATTGTAAGAGGTGTTGCCCAAATGGTTGTGGTGGAAACAACAATGATACAGTGATAATGTGCTAATGTTACACAGTATTTTAAAGAAATTTAAAAAAATAATGATAGCTAATCTAGAGATGTTCTCAATCTCTCACCAAAAATACAGCATGCTCCTGTGGGCAATGGTATGATAGATTAGAAATAAAAAAGGTCCTAAATCCTAACCCAGTTTGAGTCACTGATTCAATATGTGGCCTTGGGCAGGCCATTATAACCCTGTACTCCTCTTCCAGTCTATCTAAAAAAATGTACTAAATACTATAACCATGCTGAAGAAAACTCAAGTGCTAAACTTTCTGTATTTCTTAAAAAGAATTTGGAGTAGCAAAGGAAAATTTTTTATCCTAAATGTATTTTCAGCCTAAATGCAGAGTCCATTATTTTCCTCATTTTCAGCTGATGTCACAGAAGAAAAAAAGTGTTACTTTTTGTCAATATATGACATGATTTGTTAGGGCACTTTAACAGCCAGTATCAGATACCACAGAAATGACAGATTTCACTGTATTTTCCACAGTATACCTGTTGATACTTTCCCCTTTTCTTCATATTTTTTATTAAGAACTGAATTTGGGTAAATCCTGAATACTGTATGTGTCCATGGGCAAGATAGTTCTTTGCTGACCTGTGAAAATACCTGTAAAAATATGCTTCTCACTGCCCTCTCTGGAGAGAGACTGATAGGCATGCCATGACCATGTCCTGGCTCTCCAGGCAATGATCACTGTATTTCCAAACTTCTTGCACCTGCAGCATGAATATCCATGCTGGTTTTCAGCAGTGTGAATGATATAGGAAAATAATTTTTATATCATCAATGTATTCTAGAAATAAAAAAGGGTTCACTGTCTACTCAAGTTACCACCCATGAAAGGTATTTCACTGGGAAGGGCATTAATCTAGGGATCTGTGCCCCATTCTGCCACAGACATTCCTTGTTATCTGAGAAAAAGCATTTAGTCTCTCCATGTCTCATTTCTGCCTCTGCCAGGAGTATAGGAGGCATTTCGTGACCTCACATGGCTTTTGTCAAGATAAATATATTACAGTACTGAGATTCTGCCAAGGATGTCTCTAATCTACTCCACTAAGAAACTACAACTTGGAAAATAATGCTAGTGGAAGGATAGAATTACAGTCAAATGAGAAGGGAAAATGCAATGAAATACACATCTAGTACTTTGGGGGTTTTGGTTTTTTCCCCCCAAATTTAGCCTGACTTCAGTGATTAACTGAAAAGTTAACAGAAAAGGAACAGTTTTATTTATTCAAACTCATCACAGTCAGCAAGACTGTGCAGAGATAAAAATCAGACTCTCCAGTGTATTTTGGAACATTTGTCATTGCTGAATTGAAGCCAGTGTAACAGTCACAGTCCACAATGAAATTCATGTCAAGCTACATGATAACTTTTTGATATTCACTCCATGAATGACAGGAAAAAATGTATGTGGAGCAAAAGTGGTAATGGGATTTGATGCTAATGTTTTAATCTCTATGAGATCAACGACTCTCCTTCAGTTTTGGAGAACCCTTTCCTGCATTCTGACATGGAATGAGATAATGCTAACAGGATTCTGCATGTTTTGAGAGACTGTTTTGGAACACAAGTTATCTAGTACTTTGTATATGCATGAGAATAGGACCAAAAGAATATATGTCACTGAGTATACAGACATAGAAGACTGTACTCCTGGATAGACCCCACTGAAATTGTTTCTCTGAAATACTGAAGGAATAAAGAAAGAAGATCAGTTGGACTTCAGAGAAAAAAAGTTAACAAAAGCAAGAAAAACCAACCAAAAATACTGCTGTATACTGAAAGGAAATCACTAAATATCTTACAATTTCTTTCTTAGAAGTAAGGAAGAAATAGGAATGCTGTAAGAAAGAAATAGCAAGAGAGAACTAGATTCATTTTGCCTGAAACTGTAATATGTTATTGAATTGTGGAATCTATTTTTTTCCTCATTTCAGATCTTATGAAGAAAGAAAACAAAGTATTTTTCTTCTTTGTGCACAAACAAGTTTTAGACTATTCTGAGAAACCTTTTAGTAGGGCATCCAAGAAATATTACCTGCACATCATGGATATGAAAAACTGGCCAGAAGGTCCAAAACTGTGGTACAAATGTTATAAAACTTTGTAGCAATAGGATAACTGTGGTTTAAGAAACTAGTTGTCTTTCAGAGGGTCCTGTTGTGCATCCCATTCTGTCATGGTGTACTGGGTTTGCATGGCAAGGTTTTGCTAGTGTGGGGGTCTACAGCAGTGGCTTTTGCGAGAATCTGCCAAAAGCTTATCCATGCCATCTGGCTCCAAGGCTGGCCAAAGTTGGGCCCATCAGCAATGATGGTAGTGCCTTGGGGATAGTTGAGAAGGGGCGAGGGGAAAATTGCTGCAGAACAGCAGCCAGAAGAGAAGATTGAGAGTATGTGAGAGGAAGAACTCTGGAGACATGCAGGTCAGTGAAGAAGGAGAGACAGGATGTGCTCCAGGCACTGGAGCAGAATTCCCTGCAGATCGTTGTGCAGAACATGGTGAGGCAGACTGTCTCCATGCAGCCCATGGAGGTCCATGGGGGAGCAGAGATCCACGTGCAGCCCATAGTGGACCCCAGATTGGAGCAGGTGGTTGCTTGAAGGAGCCTGTGACCTCATGGGAAGCCCATGCTGGATCAGGCTGCTGGTAGGACCTGTGGACCCATAGAGAGAGGAACTGAGGCTGGAGCTTGTTTGCTGACAGGACTTGAGATCCTGTGGAGTCGTTTGTCCCTGAAGAACTGCACCCCATGGAAAGGACCCACACTGCACCAGATGAAGAGTGTGAAGAGTCCTCTCCCAGCAGAGATAATGTGTGATGAACTGACCACAGTCCCCATTCCCCACCCCTCTGCACCACTGTGGGGGGAGGAGGGAGAGAAAATCAGGACTGAAGTTATGCCTTGGAAGAAGGGAGGGTTAGGGTGAAGTTGTTTGAAGATTTGCTTTTATTTCTCATTAACCTATGCTGATTTGATTGGTAATATATTAATTTCCCCAATTCAAGTCTGTTTTGCCCATGATGGCAATTACTTAGTGATCTCTCCCTGTCCTTACCTCGACCCACAAGTCTTTTGTTATGTTTTCTCTCCTCCAGATGAGGAGGGGAGTGATAGAGTGGCTTGGTGTGACCAACCCACTACACCTGGCAGACAAATATCCATATAAGTGCAGTGACTGGTGTTACAGGTGGAGCAGAAAGAAGAGCTGTGAGAGAGATCTCAAGCCTATGTTCTCCAGAAATCAATCCTGTGCAAATATAGGACAGACTCTGACAGTTTACACGTCTCAAGGGACTTGAACAAAGTGTAGGGGACAGTGCAGACTGACACCTTGGCTGTGAGATTCATCTGTCCATCACATGGCCCCTGCATTGCCATTGTATGACAAAGTTTGGCAGTGCTGTGAGACCCTGCATTTATTATAGGGAGCTGGCACAGTTACAATATTGGATATCTATGCAAGCCGGGAATAAATTAAATGACAAACAGACAGACTAAGCAGAGCAAAATGTATAACCTCAGTAGACCATTATACAGAGTCCTGGCAAACAGCCTTAGCACTACCCAATTAAATTTGCTTTCACCATACTCCAGGGGTCTAAGTGTTTAGGGTTATAGACACTTTTCAGAGGCTTATAAATAAATTAGGAGACTTGTAAAACTTTGGCAAAGCAAATGATGAAGTAATTGTTTATAATGATAACAGGTACCTCACTTACGTGAAAGCCGTGATCCCTCGGAACTCAAAAGCTAGATTAAAAATGGAAGTATGAGCAATTTGACATTGCTGAAATAGTATTTGGACTCAGGTGGGACACAATGATATGTTTCCTAGCACTCTGAATGCAATACCAGGTTGGCTCTTCCCATGCTGTTCCAGACCCTGAGCTAAACAGAATAAAACCTCCAAAACATAAAAAAAAAGGGGACCAGAGCAGAAGGGCATCCATATTTCTTTGATAAACTTGAATTCTGGGAATTCTGTAATTTTTTGCTAAATTGTGGTAAGTCGTCTTTGCTGCCTGCTAGCAGCAGTGCCTCTCTAGAGGTTACAAAGCTATCTCAAAGTTTAAAATATGACTGTACTGATAAAACTTGGTGGGACTGAGACCTGATCTGCTGAAGAAGAGAAGCAGCATACTGGTTGTACATTGAGCAAAAAAACCTCAACCCACTGGGAGTAAAATGGTTCAGTAAGTTTTTTTACAGGTTGAACTACTGGAAAATCCATGCCTTCCCTCCTTATTGTGCCTTTTTTGGCGAGGATAGATTTTGTGCCGAAAGAAGTGTGGATACCACAGGGATGTTTTAGTCAATGGTGAGCAGTAACTAAAGGCCTTTTCTGCCTCTCATCCCACCCTTCTAGCGATCAGGCTGGAGGTGCATAAGAAGCTGGGGGGAGACACAGCTGGGACAGCTGACTCCAACCGACCAAAGGCATATTCCATACCATATAGCCTTGTGCTTGGTGTGTACGGATGGGGGAACAAGAAGGGAGTGGGGGAGGTTTGGAGTGATGGCATTTGTCATCCCATGTGACAATGAAGTGTGGTGGAGCCCAGCTTTCCTGGTGATGGCTGAACACCTGTCTGACTATGGGAAGTAACAACTGTTTTGGTTAAAGGGAAACTAGCTACTACCTGACAGTAAGTGTTTATATTAGATGTGGAAAGTTTTATTGTCTTAGAGCATTTTTAAAGAAAATTATGACAGTATTCCAAGTACTATTTATTATCTTTAATATACATACACAAGCACGTTTCTTGGTTTCTTGCACGTTCACCTTATATGAACCTGTATCTTAATTTTCCATCCAAAAAATGACTAAAACTTTGCATCCAATAACCTGGTCTTTTATATACAATAGAGTTTTACTCTATTGCATGTAGAGTTTTACTGCAACACTTCCCTGCAAGTCCTTATCAGCTAGAGCTCTTACCTGCACTTCACAGATGAGAATTAAACTGGCATGAGGGAATAAAGGGATGATAGTAGAGTTGTATATAAATTTGCTTCGGAATCTCCTTACATATTACAGTGTCCTTAGCACTCTGCATCACTGAGCCCTTTATCAGTCTTAAGCAGTGTTCCCTGTATGTCCTGCTCCGAGGAAATGTGCATTTCGAGTGCTAAAAATATTTTTCCTGTTTGGATTTTTTAATTTTTACTATATAAAAATACTGTAATGATTAAGGTGAAGACACTAGCTTAAAAAAATCCCACCTCTCATACAAAAAATACAGCAGAGGTTTCAGATATTTTATGAGATTGAAGGAACCTGTGTGTTCTGGAAAACAAGAAACATTGTTGACAGTTGGAAAGGAGTTAATCACAGGTGCTACTACGGAGTGAAAATAAAACTACAGATAGTATTACATAGCAATTTATTGCATCACTATAACCTGTTTCCCTACATGTGGGATAACAGTTTTCTCTTCTGCTACAGCATTTGCAGAAGCACTCTAATTCATAAATGTCATTAATAAAAATAACTTCACAATCCCATTTCATTAAAATTGTGCATTAGTCAGTGCATTCTACAAACGTTAATGGATTTGTCTCTTTGGACTGCTCACTTTCAGTACCTCATGAACACTCAGTACTTGAGATGCAACAGCTATTTGCACTTGGCTGGGTAAGTCATAAGGCAGTATTTTTTGCATGAGGCTTAATAAATGTGTTGGTGTACAGATTGGTGCTTGTAAATGTAAAATTTTATCTCTATGTGAATATTCATGCATTTCATATTGATATTCGCTTCCTGTAAATAGCTGTTCAAGCAAAACTCTATTTTATTAGTATTTGAAGAAGGTTAATAGATAGAAGAGACAGTATGTTGGAGGTAAATAATTTGAACATTTGTTGTAATTTTCAGACTAAATGTTTGTCAAGATTTTCCTAGCCTTGCTTAAGAACAGCTTCCCTGTAAATAAATGGAGAGTTTCTCCCATACCCATCTCCTTGCTTCTAGGAGGAAGTGCAGAAACCCTGTTTACCCAACATATGTTGTCAGGTCTGACCTATTGTATCTAGCAAACCCAGCCAGCTCTCCAGGGGACATCAGACTGTAGGAAAAATGTCAAGAAAGGCAGCATATGTGGAGCATAAGAGGTGAAACAGAAAGCCTTTGTGTTACTTCTAATGTGCTTCTAAAATAGAAATTTCCATCCCAAGCTGACACATTTTGTATCCACATGATTTTGAATATTTGATGTCTATTCCCTTGGTATTGACCTTGCTCCCTACAGCTATCTACAGCCCACTCTTTCTGAATTTATAACAGAAATGGAGTTGTAAAAAAAAATCACATACTTGTAAGTAAGCTCTGCTTTGTATTTGATGTGCTGCTACAACTGTGTCACAACAGCCATGCTAGATTTGACATTCTTGAGGCCCAAAATTTGTCCATCCAGTGACAAAAAGCTATTCAATTGTCTGAAATTCGTAATGGGGTCCTTTGGAGAGCAAGTGGACTTTTGTACCAGGGCAACCTCTGTGTCTTCCCCCCCAGTTCATCTGTGATATTCAGTGTTGCAGAGGGAGGTTAACCAGATGCTTGGGGCTCTCTGCCACTGTCCCACCATGAAGAAGCTCCTGCTGGGCATTTGACTTTTGCTCTTGGATGGGAGAACTGTGCCCTGGGGCAGCCAGGTGTCAGTGGAGGAAGAGCAAGGGGCATGGGCAGCTTCTGCTGCACTTCTGTAGTTCAAATGCCACCATGCCAGCTCCTAAGAGCGAGATCACAGCCACTCTGCGTTAGCTTAGGAGCTGAATGAAGCTTCACAGTCCAGGACACAGACAATTAACCTGACCTTTACTTGCAACTACAGGTGATGTCCTGGTACCCTGGTAGTATTCATTTCCCTCCCTCATCTCCAAATGATTATTAGCATTTAATAAAGTGTAATTTCACTACTGAGCAGTCTCTCTGGGAGATTAAATGGCTATGTGAAATCCCCATGGGCAGCATGACATGATTTTCCAGGCAGGCTGAGTATAAATGTGAGGACTTTATGATTCTTCTGTCTTTTCACAAATCAGTGAGTATCCAAATGACATTGCTTTCAGCTTTTCAGAGATCATACAGAGGCTCTAGTGCACAAACCTCTTTGCCAAGCTCTGCCAGACAACTAGTGGGTCAGCAGCAACAGAGAGGGAGCACATGTGCGCCAGGGACAGAGGAAAAGCAGCCAAAACCAAGTGCTCTCCAGCCCACAATATACTCAAATGCTGGAACAGCATTATTGTCTTCCTGACTCCCTATCCCCTCCAAAGAGGAGCCTTGCCAAGCATGACCTGGTGGGACCATGCTGCCAGCCTGCCTTCTGGAGTCCCCTGCTCAGGCAGGAGAGTTTGAAGGAGAATGAGAATTAGGAGATGAAAGATCAAAACAGAGGAAAACACGGTCTTGAAGCCAAAAATTGTGGTGCATGAACCATGCCTTTTTGAATGTTAAAGTCAAGAGCTTATGGATTTGGATACGGGAGGAGCACCCATGACACCTCTTTCAGCTGCTGCTTCTCAGCTGTCAAGGACTTTCACTTCACAGGAGAAATCACTGGCTGGGGACCACTGACCAAAGCAAATCCTTTTGCTTTTGAAGCTGTCTAATTTGAGCACATGCCTCACCAGTTATGGGTAATTATACAAGAAGTTATTGAGGAAGCATAAGAAAAATGCAAACTTGGTGAGTTGCACACTGAAGGAACAGCATTGTCTGGAGAGTGATCCCCTGCTTTGCCACAGTCTCGCTTGTTACAATCTCTCAATAAAATAAATCACTCAATGGGCAATGTATAATGCAATCTAAAGTAGGATGGTTCTCACTGTTTGTAATTCAAATTGGATATGCCCTTATTTCCCTCTTTGCCAGAGCTATCAAGGGCTTAATAGCTTTCTTGTGCTTGCATGATTATTTCAAATCACCTTGAGTAACTTAAATTTTTACCTTAAGATATATTTGGTCATGCTTGAACTTGCAAGCATACTATTTAAAAGCTTTACTTTGATAATAGATTTTATATATGATTTGCAAAATGAAACACAACATCTACCTCTTAGACCCTGAGACTGATACCTTTTCCTCTGTGTTGGCTATCTTCACCTCAAGAATTGTCTCTGCCTCCTGCGTTACTTTCATTTTGTCCTCTCTTTTTGTTATTTCAAAGATCAGTGAGCAATGGCTACATCATTCTTTGAACCACTCTGCTTCCACATTGCTTCTGCTCTATGTTCACAGCAAATGCTGCACCAACCACACTGTGATCTCTGTTACAAATCTTCACCTCTCTGGCTAATCCTGCTCGGCTGCTGACAGAGATGATACTGCTGTGCTATCTGACTGCTCTATCCCTCACATACTTTCATCTTGCTAGTGAGATTTTGTGACAAATGCACAACATCTGCATGATAAACAGCTGTGATTTTCTTCATTTGGTGAAGTTCAGTGTGTTGCTCCTAAGGATGATGAGCACACATTGGGAGCTTTAGTGCAGAAATATCTTAGTCTACTTTCCTCTCTCTTCTCTTAAATGATCTGACTTTCTAATCTCCTTGTGTTTGGCTGTTAGCTAGAAATTCTCCATGTTTACATGGATTTCCCAGTCCAGTCCTTATTTCCATTTAACCCTTCAAGGTCCATTTTGGAGGACAGACAATTCAACTCGTTACTGAAATCGTACCAAGTTTATACACCCCTTGCCACAGTCTACCCCACAGCCCATGGTGTTTCTCCTGGCTGCAACTGCTTCTCTGATGAATGCCATGGCAGAGGCATGGTTCAGCAGCCAGGCCCATCTTCATCTATCCCTTCTCTAAATTCTGTTCAGCCTTGGACCAGAATGCCAACTTAGAAAGGTGCAGAGGAATGGTGTAATTCACTCCAGGCTGTCTGACTAAGTCTGGATCCACATGCACTCAACTCCTCTCTGAAAAGGAGTTTAGAATGCAAGGGGATCCTTTCTGAATCTCATGACTCAACAGGAGGGTCTCCCTGACAGTTTTGGCTGACTTTGTCTGCTATGTAGTACCTTGACATAGAATGTTGTTAAACCACTGTAACATTTACTTTCAAACTTTGCTAAATCACAGGTTTGGATCAATAAACATATCGCTACTTCTAGCAAGTGAAGTGAGTCGCTCCATCCGTGACACTAAACCATTTGGGAAGAGAAGACATGAAGAAAACACATTAACATAGGAAAACAATGGAATATATCTGCCGTTACTGGTGAAAACCAGCTCTGCTTCCATCTGGAATAAGTCAGTGAGGGCCAAGACCCAACTCTTTGGGGTTTGTGTAGGTGCTTCTACAGTTGTTGCAAAATATCTTCTTAACCCGAAAATTGAATAATCAAGCCTTTGCAAGGTGAAAACCACCTGGGGTTGTCCTGTGATTTTGAAAAACACCTGGCTTTTATATTGGTAGCATCATTGAGAAAAACATTATTTCAAAAAACAGGGCCAAAGATATATACTCTCTTCTGCCTTTTTCCTTATCAATATTTATGTGCCATAATCCTGACTGGACTCTCACACTTTTATGTTGACATTGTGTTTTGACCTGTGGGTCTCAGAGGTGCAGAGACACAGCACAGTTGCTTGGCAACACAAACATACCAGTTCATTGGGGGTGATGAATATTTTTTAAGGAACATTTTCCTTTTTCAGTTGCTGAATGGCTAAAAGCACAGATGACTCAGACCTGGGGTTTCAGGAACATAATTCAGGGTTTTATGGATGCAGAGGTCTGCTTGGCATGGGGGAGAGTTTGGACCCAGACTTGACTTTCATGAACCCCGAGGATAGAGTTATGTTTAGAAGTTCAAATATTTAAGATTTAGGATTTTGCCTCAGACAAAAGACACTTCCTCCTAAATCCCTTTTTTAAACTCTCTGTGAAGGCAGAATGCACAATTCCAGTCTAGACAAGCTTTTGCAAAAGGGTAGAAAGAGAGTGTATTTTTTTCCACATAAGAGCAGAGCTTGTCTGTCTGTTCTGGGGAAGACCAACCCACCATCTCCATGCTTTGCATTTCAGAAATCCTTACTTATATGATGTCTGGACCTTAGATAGTCTTGAGCTGTTTAAGAGGATGATGACCTGCCATTTACCAAGGCTTGAGACTTGACAAAGCTTGACAAAAAGACCAACAGCTTCATCACTAAGGTAGCCAAATCTCAGTGCTTTTTTTATTGAACATCTGTTTTGGTATGGCTACCATTTTCGGATCAATTATTTCTTCTGGATGTTCCTCCTTCTATAGTTTTTAGCAACTATAAGTATAAATTTCATTATAATAAATTTATTAACTATTATAATTTTATAATTCTTATCATTCCCTGTGTAATTCTTCTGACTGGATTTTGTATATAAGCCTTTGGTAAATTTGCTGCCTCATTGGGGCAAGAAATCAGTTAATTCAATAAATGCAGAAAGGTAAGTGCACATAGCTCTTGGCTTTAAGGCAATTTCAGGTAGAGATAAAGGAAACTAAGAACACTCAGATTTTGGAAGATCTAGATGTGTTTGACATATGCACAATACCTCTACCTTCTAAGTCTTAACTTAGAATTGATGCAAGCCACAGTAAATTAGACAGCCTCCAGGCTTACTTACATTCTGAATTTAGTCCTATAACATTATTTCCTCCAAAGCAGCAATCAAGTCATCCATCAGGTTGTCAGCAAATTGTCTGTGTGCCATATATTAGTCTCACTTTTCATATCCCACATTCTTCTGTTTCAGTGGGAATTCAGTTCCAGACGAAGTCCATTTAGACACAATATTCTGCAAATAATGTAGACCGAGAAAGAGTTAACTAATAAGGAAAAATGTGGTATCTAAGCTGGTGCTCCATGGATACATATTGCTAAATAAGTGTTGTAGCTGCAAATTCTCATTTGAAAAAACCAAGCAAGTAAAATTTGACTTGTTTCCTACTAGGTGATCAGCAGTAGGCTTTAACTTAACAGTGATATCAAATGGTTTATTTTAGCTGTCAGTTACAAACAGAGAATTTGTAGTGGAAATAAACAGGCAGCTGACAGTGACATATTTAAGAGAAGTCTGCTTTCATACAACTGGGAGAGCGGAGACCTACCTCCACTAGGAAGCAACAGAAACAAGTCTCATGGAATATTTTATTCAAGACCCTTGTTTTTGTTCTAAGTTTCCTGCAGGGAACAGTGCCTTGTGTTGCCACCAGAGACTGTAGATTATAGACGATGTAGATTTGAAAAAGGAATCAGAATTTGTGCCATGCTGCCTTTCCTTACGTTTGTTTTCTCACAGCAATCCATTGATTCAAAATAAACCTTTAATGAAACAGTGCATCAGTAGAGGCCCATGACACAGGAATCTTTCCAGCTTATTGTCCTTTAAAAATAAAGTCAAGGAATACGTGTTTTGAAGCACCATCTTTTTATCTACTACATAACTATGTGATGGTAAAAAAGAGAATTTGCTCAGCTGACATAGGGACAGTTGAATTCTTTCATTCTCTGTCTTTATAGTAGGTCATGTAGCATAGTAGGAGTGAAAGATGAAAGGTGATAAGATTTTTGTATTTGCTTTCAGTGCATGGTCCTTCTTTGTAGGTATAGGAATCCCTAATGGGTAAAGGGAATTTAATAGGAATATGCGCAAGTTTCCTGTGGCTGAATTTCTGTGTGTTTTAGACCATTTTATGCCAGTTTTAGACATACTTATTTGACTTTTTTTATCAGTTTATTCTAGAAAATATAATACTGATAGCAAACTGAAATCTTCACCGGCAGAAGAGGATTATTTACCTTGTAGTGGGAATTAAATCCATCCAATGATACTAAAATGAGGTAAGATTTTTTTTTTCATTTCTTCTCATGAAGCAAGTGGTCTGACATGGAATTCACCCAAGGCACATCATGTCTCTGGGCAGGGCTAAGTACTTTTGGTCCTGAAGCAGGACCTGGTCCCTATACAAGTACTGAATTGTGGGAAGGCACTGCAATTTGCTACAAGCCCAAGGTTCTCTTGTAGTCCATGTTAGGAGCTAGTTACAGCTCCTATCTACCCTGGTCAACCTACTTCCCACTAAGTGCAAAAAAGGGCAAGGAAAGAGAGGTGCTGACTGTCCAGGTGCACAGCTGAGTCTCACTGTAAGATTAGGATGAGGACAAGGCTAGCCCCAAAGTTTGGAATCTTCCAGGTTTGACATGCAGTGTTGTAAGAGGAGTGTATATTTTTATGGTTATTTGGCTATAGAATATATTTTAATATTCTGCCTAACTCTGGTCTTTAATTTTAGGGGGTTTGTTAATGCCGAAATGAAGAAAAAAGCCTTTTAAAAACTTAGTGCTTTCCTCTAACCTAAGCTCTTGACAGGTACTAAAGACAAAAGTAAGAGAAGAAGAATGTCATTTTCATTTCCTTCTTGGACTTTTTGATATCTACATCTTGTTTGCAAAGCCTATGTCTCTTGCAACGCTTGTACAATTTTCTTGTACAAGAAACTTTGAGGAGGATTGGGTTGAGGAAGGTGGTTATTTCTGGGAAACTACTTCCTTGCTGTGGAATCAGCATGGCATTGAGATCTTCAGGCTTATCTCACAATAGAATTATTTTTAAAAAAACAAAACAAACCCAGAATAACCAGTCAGCAGAAAAGGACAGGAAAATAACTCCTGACTTTTAAAATAAGGAGAAATACCTTAATCGAGGTTGGAGGAAATAAATCAATAAAAGTAATTTTGTGTTATGTGTGGAGGATTCTCAGTCTTAGCTTTCAACTTTCTGACGGTTTTACAGTTTGAATTCACTTACGGAATTTTAGATCAAACCTATTTTTGTCCAGTCATCCTCTTTCTTGCAATAGTTTATCAAATCAGATTTTGAAACACATTATCCAAATAACAACAGCCTTGCAGCCCACCAGCACTGGCCATGTCATATGGCATGAGAGAAGATGCTGAGGGATCCAGTACAATGTGATGCTGGATCTGGAGGCACTGGGGATATGGGCTGAACTGCACCTGTGCTTTACAAGTGAATGGTGTACGTGGAGTAGCCAGGGCAATGTGAGTTTGAGCTCTGTATGCTGTTTTCCTAGGCTGATATTTTGGAAATGCAATCAAGTAGAAGTAAAGAAATGACAAGCATTTTCTTTTCTCACCAGGCATCTGCCTCGCAAGATTTGGACCCCTGTCACAAGAGATACGCTTCAACCAGCATATCTACAGGCGACTGTGCCTCAGACTAAAACTTTTCAAAAACACCTGAAGGAAACAGAAAACAAAAAGAGGACATTTAGTAACTTCACAAACTGGCTGGCTTAGTGCAGGTGTCAGTGCATATACACTTCAAACTTCAGTATTTGCTATATGCCTTGGAATTACACTTGGGGTAGCAGTGCTTGACTCAAAGTCAGCCCACAAGCAGTTATTTCCTTCTATGTTACCTCCAGAGTTTTCCAACTCACTGCTTTGCCATAGCAGCTGTGATTTGCCATATACTAGTACAACACCCATTGCTGCGTTCCCAGGACATAGATCACTACAACTGGGAAAAAAGTCCCCTCATCCCTGCAACTCCACAGCAGTTTCCCCCTCATTGCAGTGGCCTCTCTGCCTGACTCATTGCCTTAAGATGTTTTTATAAGCCTATCAGAGCAGTGACTTTCATTTAGTGATAATGAATAGATTTTTTTGCATGTGATACCTGGGCTACCTAATTTAAACCTCTTGTGCTGCGTCCTCCTTGTTGAATGTGTCTAGGGGGAAGCAAGCTCTCTACATGGGCTTCCTTTGCCCAGGGCGGACAGAACAAACCCCTGGCCCTACCTGTGTCAACTTTGCAAACCCCGTGGTGGCTCGAGGATGTCCCAGAGAGGAAACACAGGAGCTGCTGAGTGGTCTATTCACCTCACTCATTGCCAAAAATGAATGATGGACAGGAAATCCAGTAACTGGAACATTTTCCACAAAATTCTCTGTGTGTTAAATATTTTTAGGACTCAAATTCCTTTCCTTGAAACCTATAAAAATATTTTTCAGAGCACAGTTTTCAATTCCAGACGTTTTATGAACATATCTGAAGCAGTAGGGCTCTCCAGGCCAAATGGAGTGGCCAGTTTACATTTGTCAGTAGATTCCCCAAAGGGAATTTCGGGGAAAAGACAAAAATAGTTTCTGTTTCTGAGTCTTTAAAGGAAGGAGTATCAGAGATATTGGTATTGCTGTTTAAGAAACCAGGGCATTCATCTCTCTTTTTAGATGCTTATCAAGAAAATAAATGAACCTAATAAACATCATCACTAGCTCTGTTAGCACTCTCGAGCACTCTCAAGACCAGCTTAAGACAAGCGAAAGCATCGAAGCCGCTTTGACCTCCCATAAACTAATGTGGGGAGAAGTGTTAAAACAACAAGCGGCCCTAGGAGAATGTCCCCTCCGCTCCCTGCTTCCCTTCTCTGCTCCTCCTTCCCTCCGCCTCTCTCCTCCTCCCACGGCCACCAGATGGGGCAGCGAAGCTCCGTTCCCTGCAAAGCCCGGAGCGCTCCGGAGCTCTGCACCTGAGATCGCAGTAGCCCCGGTGGGCCACCACCGCCCCACGCCGCCCCCTGAGCCTGCTCAAGGGCAGCACAGCTGAGGGAAGTTTTCTTTAAAAACAGAAGGGGAGCACGCTGCCACTGTCCTCCTGCAAACAGTGGGAGCTGGAATAGCTGCTGTTTCTCCTCGAGTGGCAATTGGGAGAGAAGAAATCGGTATAAAACCTCTGTGGTAGGGTGACTTGGTGGAGCTGCGTCCTCTCTGGTGTTTGACATCAAACTGCCCAGCACCAGAGCCCCACACATCATCTGGGGAGTTGTAGGTTTGTTACATCTCAAGATCATCCCTATGATTCCTGCATTTTCATAAGGATATAAATAAATAAAATGCAATGTATCCCACTGGTAGAATTGCAGCTGACCTATACTTTAGGGGTCAGAAGACATGATCATTTTTCAAATACCACAGTGTGAGAGTGTTTCATAAATTAATCCTCCCTAACCAGAATCACTGACATAAGGAGGAAAGGGTAAGAAAAGAGGGAGCAGAAGCCCAGTACCATGAAAACCTGCCTTATAAAGTGAGCGAACTGCTGCCCACATCATTTTGCAGTTTGTTTACTTGTGGCTTCATTAAAATTGCATGCAGATCCAACGACTAGATTTTGTTAATGGCCCGCGGAGGGACAATCATTGCTGAAGCCTGAACACTGTGATCCATTTCCCCTAATTATTACTTTGTAACCGTTTCTAATTTGACAGCTCCTGCTGAAAAAGGGTTCTTTATTTTGTTTCATTGTTTCATATAAGGAAACACCAGATAAGCATAACAGCAGAGCATTAATAATGAAACCCACTAATTTGAAACATACATTAATCGCATGTTAAGTGCACATAATGGCCTTCACTGGGGCTCCTGGAAAGATTTTTCATTGCAGATTCCTTTAAAAGTTATAAATCACAGGGCTGTGTTGCACACTTAACAAGGAGCAGGAAGATTATCCAATTCGTTGTGGCCTACATGTCAAGAATGGAGAGTGGCTAAGAGATTCGTTTTCCTCCTTATCTGTATTTTATAACTGTCAAAAATATGGAATAAAGATGGATATATTTGCTCACGATGAAGCAGTTTCTAAATTTGCCAGTGAGATTTGAAGGCTTAGTTTCTTTCTTTAGAAAAGAAACATCTGGGGCAGTCAGGTGTTTCTAAAAATCCAGTGTAATTCATGGCTTTTTGAAGGCTTTAACATAAGGCTGTGTATTTCTAAAGAAGCAGCGTGAGAATGTACAACTACAAGGATCATCAAGTCCAGTTTCCTACTAGCTCAGTCAACCGTATCAGTATTTCTTTCATGAACTCATGGAATTCTATCTTAAATGTACTAGGGTTTTTAATTTTGATCTTTTTTTATTCCTGTAACCTACTTTTAGAAGGCTATTCCAAAACTCCATTTTATTGACTTGCCTTGAAATCTGTGTCTTAAGGAAATTTCATTACCTCACTCTTACACTTCCCATTAGCCCCTTCTTTATTCATTTTATGATATAACTAGTCTCTATCTGCAGTTTAAAAGCATTTGGCATTTGTATATTTGTTTTCTTTTCATACCCCTGACTCTGCTACTACAGTAGCAAGTTTTTTTTCATGTTTACCCCACTTTACAAAAATGTGTTTGATTTCAAGCTTCATTTTACTAAGCTAAACAGAGCAGGCTGTTTCAGTCTCATTTGGTAAGACAGGCTTATTCCTTTCCCTTATTTCAGTTTGACTTCATCTTTTTTGAGTGTGAATGATTGGAATTATGCATTCTTCTCCAGATGAAATTTCCCCATTTGTAAAATGTATTAGCACACCTTTATCTCCCCTGGAAATGATATGACTGATAAATCCTTGGATTTTTTTTTTTTTTTATTTTGGATTTTTTTTTTCTGTTGCAACACATTGTAGACTGTAGCTCTGCTAACAATGCTTTGGTTTGCCCAGACATTTTTATCATTTTTAGCTCTCAGCTGATGATGAGTCAGCTAGGAGCAATCATTTGTGCTATCTTTTTACTAAGGCATGATTTGCACTTTCGCACATTGTGTTTTTAAATTTAAACTATTTCTATCTTTCCAAGCCTCGTGACCATTCAGTTATTCCCATAAAATATTCTGATCTTCCTCAGGTATTGGCAATGTCTCAAAATTCATGTCACCTGACACTCCTTTGCGTTAGCCAGTTCTTTACTCATTCCGTGATTTAAATAGCTCCTGTCTTCTCCAGTGTGTTCTGTTTTAAATGTCTCACTGAGGTTCATATAGATTAGGTATGTTGTACCTGCTTACTCAGATTTTTAATTACCTTTTTTCATATGGATATGAAATTGACCTAATTTAGTCTGCTGCCTTTGATGCTTTTTCATCTTTCCTTTCCATTCTTCATTTTTCCTTCACAGTTCGATCTAGAGCCCCGTGTAACATGGGGTCAGACTAATGGGCTTATGGTTGTCTGAAATGTTGGCTATTCTTAAAAATAGCTACCAAATTCGTTATTCTCTGCTTGCACAGCAATATACCTTCCTATTGTTTCAATGCGTATTCAGGGAAAAAATCCATCAGCTCTCTCAGCCAGCAATATATGGGTCTTACTTCACCTGAACTTGTTGTTCTGCCTGTGTCTGAGGTTTTTGTATTTTCCTTTTCTCTCTCAAAACATTGTACAGTTGGGTTTGAATTGTAACTAATTGTCACTGCCTTAGGATGGACAGGCTCCCCATATGGCCAATACCACCTCGGAGAAATCTGTGCAATGACCACAGAGAAAGTTAAACAGCAACCTAAAATCAGAGCTCATCTTAGAAGATGGATTACTCTATAAGGCGTAGTTTGCAAAAGAGTCTGCTTAGACAAAAGGAGTATTTTTTGCTTTCTACAAAAATTGCCCTTCCTGTTTCATTACACTCAGGTCATATTGAAAGGACATCAGCCCTGGTAGACTGTGTTGCTTTCTCTGTACAATGGACATGACAAGTGTGACTCTCAGAAAAAGACATAACAGATGGAGTTATTTGCTGTAAGAAGGTAAAATTCCTTGCTCTCTGTTTTCACTCCGGACGCTCTCATTGACAGCACGGTACTGAAGTACTATACAGTTGTTTCTTGCAGAGTATGCCAGCTTTGCTCTCACTAGCTATGTCCTGCTGCATTACTGGCATTTATGCTTCTTTTCTTTCTCTGTCTGTCTCCATCCTTCCTACTTTCCAGTTTTCTTCCAACCAATGCCAAATCACTTTTAACTGAATTTCCACATTAGCTTCTGTTAGCAAGCTTGTCCTAGACTCCTAGCCAAGAAGGATAAAAGGCAAGAGATCAAGCCCTGTTCATTCTGGGATAGATATATCATGATGCAACAGTTTGCAGGTAGTGAGTTTGCATGAACAACCAGCCTCTAGAGGAGGCAGGGTGGTTAGCTGAGAGGAGTCTGCTCCCTCATGACTTTTAGGAGAGAAGAAGGGTATCAGCCCCAAACCCTATGCATCACTTGCTCTGTATCCTTTCTGATGGGGAGGTTCTGGCAAAGCAGGCAAGTTGTCCTTTCTTTGCAAGAACCATTGCTTGAGTATCACTGGAGGGATGCAACGGAGGTGGAGGAGTTTGTCACAGTCCACCACCCTTTTTCCTGGTGCCATATAGTCCCATTATGTTTGATTGTACACATGTAGTCCCATTATGTTTGATTGTCTCCTGCTGGCATTCATTTCAGCCTTCTGCCTGGTTGGCTGAGGTGTGCAACGCCTCAGTCTGTATTGTGTTCTGCCAGGAGCTTCTTGTTTAGCTGTGGTAAACTGTACTGAACAGTGCTGCCTTGACTGCCTTCACCTTTAACATGACCTTTTTTCAGGTAATACACTCAGCACAGATCATTGATAATGGAGCTGAGAAGTGAAATTTAGACCTGATTTTCCATACCCCATTTAGATTTCTATTCTGGTCTTTGCCTCACCACCCCGCTTGGCTATTATTGTAAGTACATTATTACCACAGGGTAGGAATATATTTGTACCTGTAAGGAGCAGTGAAGCAAGCTAAGCCATAAATACTCATCTCATTCTTGACATTTTTTAATAATAATTTCTCCTGTAAATAAAACTTTCAATACTTGCATTTGTTTCTTTTTTTTCTATTTATTTTTAGAACAGCTCTTGATCTCTTACATCCTTCTAAGTGGTGACTCACTCTAATTTCCTGATTTACATTGTTCTAACTTACAAACACTGCTTTTGCCCCCAAAATTCACATGAAAGAGCTTCCTACTTGTGCCATTTTGTTATGCACAAGTTGTGTGTCTAGAATATACTTTCAGTTAACTAAGACACTTGAACACCATTCCCCCCTATTTTTTGTTTCTGAATTTCTTAGTCCAAAACTCTTAAAGAGCATTCCAGTGAGACTGAGTGCTGAATTTGTAGGCCACCCATCCACTAAAGCAGGTACTTTGGGGTGCAGACAACATCTATGTGTTTGAGTAACCCACTAATGAAAATGAGTGAGCTCTACATGCAAATTAATTCAGGCTCTAAGTCTGGCCTTCTTCCTTTCTTTTTTTCCATTTTATATCCCAGACAGCTTCTGCCATGCATTTACTGTCTATAAAAGCAAAGCTGAGCCCAGCCCAACAAATTCAGAAGCTGCCTGAAAATCTTTTCACAGCTTTCCATCTTCTGGTTACAAGCTCAATATTAAAATTCTCTCTGTTCCAAAAATGTTAGTGGTACACTTCTATCTCTTTTCAAATAGATAATATGCATGTTTTAGCTGTTGTTAATTAAAAATCTTGTCAGACCCAGGTTTCCTCCAGTATGGTTATATTTTCCAATGCCTAATTTTCAATAGTTATCTTGTTAGATTGCCAGCGTTATTTCCTCCACTAATTACTGTTGTTCTTAAAAAGAGCTATAACTTTCAATTTGTGTTAATTTCTATAAAAGTCTTCACTTTGGATTAATAACCTGCAGCTTATTTAAATTGTTATGGTCTTTTGGGCAGTTTTAGTCTGAAAAAAAATTACAAGGAGCACAATGGTGGGAGGAAAAGAACTGTATTACATGAGCAGCTTGGCATCACTTTAATAAGAACTTCACATTTAGCTTCCCAAAGGAATCAAGCCATGTGCCTGAGAGTATCATCCAAACTCTTCTTGAACTCTCTCAGGCTTGGTGCTGTGGTCACATCCCTGGGGAGCCTGTTTCAGTGCTCAACCATGTCCTAGGTGAAAAACCTTTTCCTAGTACGTAACCTAAACCTCCCTTGACTCAGTTTCATGCCATTTCCTAGAGTCCTGTCACTGGTCATGAGGATTAAGAGATTGGTACCTGTCTCTCCTCTTACCCTCACAGGGAAGTTGTAGACTGCAATGTCTCCCCTCAGTCTCCTCTAGGCTGAACAGACCAAGTGACCTCAGCTGCTCCTCATATGGCTTCACCTCTTGGCTCTTCACTAACAGCTTAATAGTCTTTCTTACATTGTGGTGCCCAAAACTGCACACAATATTCAAGGTGCGGCTGCACCAGTGCAGAGCAGAGCAGATCAATCACCTCCCTTGACAGCTGGCAATGGATGCTGTGCCTGATGCATCCCAGGACATGCTTGGCCTTCCTACCTGCCAAGAGGCATTGATTCATATTCAATTTTTCATCAATCAGGTCCCTTTCCATGACACTGCTTTCCAGCCCCTTGTTCCCTAGTCTATACATAAAACCATGGTTGCCCCTTGCTGTCCCAGGTGCAGAATCCAGCACTTTCCCTTGTTTCCCTTCATATGGTTGGTGATTGTCCACCCCTTTGTTGAGGTCCTTTGTTGCAGGACCTCCCTGTTTTCAATGGAGTCGACAGCTCTTCCCAATTTAGTGTTGTCCTCAAACTTACTTAGTATTCTTTGGAGTCCTGCATCCAAGTCATTAATGAAGATGTTGAAGAGAACTGGGCTGAGACTGGAGCCCTGCAGAACCCCACTAGTGACTGGACACCAGCCTGATGTCGCCCCATCTACTATAACTCTTTGTGCCTGATCTGTGAGGCAGTTGCTCACCCACTGTGTAAGGTGGTTATCCAGCTGTGTGCTGGACACTGTGTCCAGCAGGATATTGTGTGAGACAGTATCAAAACCTTTGCTGAAGTCCAAAAAGATTACAAGATATTTGAGACCTTGATGTGTTCGGTGACTTTGTACATAGAAAATGTGTCTTTCTAAGAAGCTACTATTGCAAATATAAATTATGTCGAAAGGAAGTACTTATGAACAAGGGCCTGCTGTGGTGTAATTTGGATTCCTTCTTAGAATATTTCCTCTGTGTTGCCAGGAATCCCATAAGCAGTCTTTGAAACAGGGATATTTTATTAGATCTCTTATTCTGCCTCAGTTGAAAAGTTATTTTCTGTTCTTTGATGATTAGTCAGGAAGTTTTTTGGTTTGGTTTTTTAATATAATTGTGAGGGGGTTTTTTTGTTTGGTTTGGATTTTGTACTAAGTAAAGAGATCCCTACAATCAAATCTTCATTTGCCAGAAATCAAATTATCACTAGTGTCTTCAGGAAAGCTACTTCTTCTTACAAAACAAATGGTACAGATGGTATAATACTTTTTAATATATCATAGTTTTAACTAATGAAGCTAGAAACATGATGCTGGAAGAGATGGTAAATGATTCTTCAGTCTGTATTTTGGTGTGACCAAGTATCTGTGTAATTTTTCTGACCTGTACAAGCAAAAACTCTTTCTAAAAATCCTTTGGATAAGCAGAATTTGCAATCCATGTAAATTTCATGTCCTATGGCTCACCAGATATCCCTTCATGACTGGAAAGTCTTCTTCTTTGCCTCTTATTAAATTATTTTCTCTATTCTCCAAAGTGCTCAGGGCACAGAGAATGACTCAGCACCTTCTTATTAATACATTCTCTTATTTACTGGCAAAAATTGGAGATGTTTAGATATCCTGGTTTGTATAACCCAGCTCTTTCAGTAACATGAGTACGCCATCTAAATGTGGCTAACAATCCTTATTTGAGTGCTCTATCCTCTTTAGCATACATATAGAAAAGGAAAATGGATCCCAGTGAAGGATTTAATGATATGTATAATCACATTCCTTTTCCCACAGAAATGTGTCTTGTTCAGTGATCTTCTGGGTTGGTTTTTTTTGGTACAGAGTGACTCAGACTGGTATAATGAATGAGACTTGTTGGTAGTGTACCTACTTCATTCATCTGAGGAGCTAGAAAGTTTAGTGAATGGTTGCTGGGAAGAGAAGCGAACCTTATACCTAATGCTATTAAAGAACACCACAGTGACAATTGACTTGTTTCCTGATCTCTTCCATAAAGTCATATTTTTCACAATATTTTGGTCCTTCTTCCTGGATGCCTGAGACCTGTGAAATGGAGGTGTTGAACACCTCCATAGACTACTGGAAAAAGAGATGGAAACCTTCCACTCAAAGTCCCTCTCTGCCTTGATACACAATGTGACTTCAGATATACCAGGTTTTCTGTCTTTATTTTTATTTTAATTCCCATTTGGAGTAAAAGCAGATTTGTCACTGTAAAATTTCTGGTAGAGTCAAAAGTACACTAAGACCCTCTGTGCAGCTCTGCTAGAAGTCTTCTTTGGGCATAGTGTTTTCTCGAGGTGTCAGATTTTATATCCTCAATATTTGCTTGCTTTTAACTGTATTTTGCATATGTGTTTGTACGTAAAGCTTGAATTGGATGCTGTCTCTTTACAGTTTAAAATTTTATCAGAAGCAATTTAAGACAAACAATAAATAACTCTTGAAGATAACTATCTGATCCCCTATATATAAGATTTCTATCAGTGGGACTTGAGAAATGCCTACTGATTGATTTGAAGGTATTTCAGGTAGAAAATGTTTGTGCTTTTTTGAGCCTTGTATTTAAGGAGTAGACCATAGTGTACTGAGGCTGTACAGAAGAGCTTAGCTCTATTCAACAAAATAGCTAAACATCAGCAATCGATTTTTTCACCTGTTCTGAAATAAAATGTCTGCTGATGAAATACGAAATTCTATTAAAAATCTCCATATCATTGAAAAATCAATTTCTTTTGGTGTCTGGGACTGAAATAAGAATTTTATTTTATTTTTTTACCAAAAGTCAGAAAACTTTGAAACCCTGAAAAAAAAAAAATCTCTCACACAAAGTTTTTTAGTGGAAGAATAATTCTAGCCTTCTCTCTTCAAAGCGTGTGCAGAGGGAAAAGATAAATTTTAAGGACATCAGATTTCCTTCCAAATGATTGAAAGCTGCTCAAGTTTAGATTGGACAGCTTATGCCTTTCTGTATTTTGATAGCTTTTCCGTTTTTTAGAAGCAGTTGGACAAAAATATCACTGCAGTTTCAGATTTCCTTGCTGCCTAATTGTTTCAGTTTCGTGTTTGCTCTAATGGAGCCTCCTGACTTTTTCATATGACCATGCTCCTTGGAAGAGGAAAGCTAATACATTCCCTTGAAGAAAATAAACCATACCATCATGCTAGGGAATATGCTCCCACCCACCGTTTCATCTTGGGGGAAAAAAAACAGGAAAGCACAGCACTACCATAAATGGCCCAATATATCTCCCTATGTACCTGTCAAAGAGGCACTAATACCAGGAAAGATTCACAAGGTAAAAAGAATTACGATTCACGGGATCATCGCCAACATTTTGGGCAACGGGTAAACCACTTTAAAAAAATCCATATTCCCAGTCTGTCTGTGCTCTCTAGCCCTGAAGGTCACTCAGGAAAGGGAACAGACTTTGTGCATGCCACAACTGACTTCTGGTGGCATGCAGTCTCACCACCCAGTGTCAGTACCTATCTGAAAATGCACATTGATTACATTATATTTACTGAGAATGACACTTACTTGGAAGTCAAGATGTTAATTTTAAAATATTGATATTTTCCTTCCTTTTTTAAAGAAAACAAACCCTTTTGTTTGTATTTTATGCTTTGAATATCAAACAATTAAAAAGGTCAAAAGCTATATACATCATCTTTGTGTTTTACTCTACTTCTGCATAATTTTTCACACGGTGTTGCATTCTACCATGTCACATTTTCATTGTCAACTAAAATTTCCCTATCTTTTCAGTATAATTCAGAAAGTACTGTCGAAGAGAACTGAAAGGATCACAAAAGAAAATGATTGAATGTATGAAAATCTAGAGTCTGTTCCATGAACTAGTGTAAGTACACACAGTCCCTTTCAGAACCAGCATGCCTATGAAAAGTTATCACACCAAAATACTGATGGATAATTCAAATTCAGAACTGTGCACTGCCGGAGTTTTCTTTTTCAGCTCCCTGGGGCTCAGATATCACATGAATGGGTGGGCTAACATTTTTGCAGGTTTGTAAAATACTCAGAAAAATGCCAACCTCCGGATCCCAGCTGGGATTTGAACACAAAAATAGTTGAGCACGGTCATAAGAGCTTGTGCTTTTTGCAAAATTATAATTTTATACCCAACAGAGAGGAAAACACAGTTGAACTTAAATCTGTCTATTTATCTGTGGCTCTTTCTTCACGCAGCAAGCTCTGCTCAGTAAGAGAATGGGAAGACTGTAGGACAGGGAGATCATTAAAAGATAATTTATGTTTTCTTTGAAAATTCCTGAAGTCTCTATTCTCTACATGTATCTCAGTAACCCACCTTGCTAATTTTAAATGGTATTACTTCATTTCCTTGCAAGCTAATAACGAATTTAGACCTTGAATATTGCTGCCAGTTCTCCATCCTCCACTGCGTCCGCTGTTCTGTCTTCTTCCTATTCCTCTTATATTTTTTCCACCTACCCCTTTCCCACCTCCTCATGTCTCAGTTTCACCATCACCAAATATTGCCTGTAGGCAATTGTTCAAGAGTTTAATATTCATACAACTTCTTTAGTTTGATATTGTTAGAGTATAAACAGACTGGTAAGACTTTCTCTAGAACTGGGAATGTTAAGTGCACATTTACCTTAATTTCTAAAAATATATAATTTTAAAAGTATTTATTTTCTAATCTACAGATCTGATGTATTCTGTATGTGGGCAATGGAATTTCTTCAAAAATCAGAAAGCAGCAATTATTTATTTCCAAGTGTTTCTTTTTCCTTTGTGTATCCTTGCGACTGTATTTTTCTTCAAATTGTTCATAGGTCTAAATTCTCTGATCTCAGAAAAGTCCAGAAATTCATGAAGTTTGGGAAGAGCTAGAAGAGTGATTTCCAGAACCACAAAAAAAATTGCAGCGCGTGCAGGGCGTAATGGTTTTGAGTCTAGGCCTTCCTTCCTGGCAACCAGGAAGGAAGGAAGGAAGGAAGTATTCCCTCCTATTTACATAATCAAACACATAAATAAGATGGAGACAGAAGCCTCTTCCTCTCTTCTCTTCTGGCGAGGTTTGGAGACAGCAGACTCCCACAGCCGGTCTCACTCATGTCGGGGAGCTGAGGCCTGGTTGGGCCTACGGGGCCTGTTGTTTCTGCCGATCCGAGGTCCGGTAGCGTGGCAGTGGCGTTTGGCGCGATTGTGCTATCTCAAGGAAAGTGTTAAGATTTTCCAGTTCTTTATCGAGTGTGTATACCTGTTTGTTTTGTCCTTTTTCCCTTTTCCTTTTCCTTTGGGGGTGTTGGGTGTTTTCTTTTGATGCCCAAAAGAAAATTCAGGGAGAAAAAAAACTCGCAGGCAAATTAGTTTTGAAGGTGAGATAAGGAAAGGGTTTTAATCTGCGCCTAGGCATAAGATTACAAAACGCGCGCGAGCGCCCTGTGTCTCAGATGTTACAATTTATAATACTGTCTATCCAATATGACGTTTTCCACCCTGTGGCTTTTGCCCTGATCCACCCCCGGTCTGATCCTTGGGAATTGGGGCTGGGGGCTTTTTGAGACCCTCTTTTCATCAATCTTCATCTTCTTCAGAGTACAAGGGGTACACGATCACCTAGTTTCTGTCCGTGTTCTGTGATTTAGGCTAAGATACAAACATTCTCCAAACAGAACAGGCCTATCTTAAAGAGACACTAAATATTTCCACTGGAATTCAGGGGCTAGAATTGATATGGGGAGCATGGAATGGGATAAAAGGGTTGGGGAATGTGTGTAGTTTCTGTGCTAAGGGTAAAGGAATGAAGTGCTACTGCTTCTAAATCTACTTCTGCTATATAACTACTTATAAAATCTAGAAAAATTAGAAAAATCAAAAAACTAAAAGGACCTTAAGGTATCACTTTCTTATGTGTATATTTTTTGTAATTGTATATAAGTATAAGTATAAATATATTTATATATTACTTTAGCTCTCTTTGGTTTTTTTTTTCCTCTTTTCCCTTGGTTTTGGGGGGGGGAGACTTTGCGGTGGTACTGGGGACTTGGCAGGGAGCCAGCTCCAAACCACCACACAGGGGAAAAAGAAAAAAGGAATATATTTGTTTAAAATTACAATGGACTGCATTCAATTGGTTCTTATCCTGCTTAGAAAAATATATTAATCACTGTCAAAGAGACAAGTGAAGCTTGTAGGAAATGAGCCTTTTTCTTTCCTTTGAGCAGATATATGAAGACAAATACCTTAAGCAAACTTTGAGTAGCTGGAATGTTTTTCCTTCTATGTGGTTTCCTTTGCACACAGAGGATAAAACTCAGGATTAAGACGTTTGCCTCAGAGTTGTTAACAGATATAATCAGTTTTCTGGCAAAATGCACTATTTCATAGGTGTGTTGATGTTTTATCATCTGCCCTGAACTTCAGCCTTTCTATTGACTTGTTTTATGGGAGGTATTAGCTGAGCTAACCAAATGCTGTGCCCAAAATTCTAAAATGAAGCCAACGTTTGTGAAACAGAAGAAAATAGGATAATGTTTTTGCCACCATTGTTTTTCTGTAAACGCAGTGGGTAAGGTTTGTGCCTGGATGGCTGCTCTCCTTTCATTTAAATTAATCTGGCAGAGACACCTACCATGTAGTGTCATCCTTTCATCGTACTAGTCCACTATTAGGAACCTAGAAAGGAGCAGTGAGAAACCTGGTAGCGTTGTTAATCCATCACATAAATCCATGGCACATCAGTGTCTCAAATGATGCATACAGTCCTGCATCCCCACCTCAATAAATGTGTGGTAGAACTGGGAGATGTTTAGAAGAAGGACGACAGGGATGGTAAGAAGTATGAGATGGCACTCACTGGGAGTTAATTAAAAAGGACTTTGCCAGTCAGAAAAAGAGATGAGAAGAAATGTTATGCACATTTATAAAACCTGAATCACAGTGGGTGAGATGAGGAGAAAAACAATTTACTGCCTTTCTCAGTATGAAAATGAGAGAGAATCACATTTAGTTAGCAGGTGATGCATTCAAAACCAACAGATGGATGTGACCTGTATCACAGCTCATAGGTAAGCTTGGCACTCTGCTGCATGATATGGTTGACATAATATATGTGCAGCTTCAAAAATAAAATAGAGAAATTAATGGGAAAGAAAAAGTCTTTGGAGGCAATCCTACATAAATAAACACCTATGGCTCAGCCAAAAAACCTCTGAAGAGCTGGAGACACTTCTAGGGAAAAGTTGTTTCATGTTTTCACCCTTTCTCTATACTTACCCCAATACCAACAGTGGCCAGTGGTCTTGTGCAATATCAGGGGACAATCCTGCTAACCTTCTATGGCTTTTAACATTATATTTTCAGAGATTTTCCCAGTTCTGTTTTTTGCAGGCTGTTATGTTCTTGGTGGTCAGTATTCTTGCTGATAGTTAAAACCAGAGTTTTCACTTAGTTTCTTCTTCTGTTTGGAATTAACTAACTTTATGGCAGCATTTGATGTTCAGTTGGATGAAGTTGTTTGGCTTAATAATTTGTTCACATGAAAGCATACTGAAGACACCAATCCAACATGCCAGTGTGCACCAAACTTGTATAATGAGTGAAATATGTAGAATGTGAAAACATTAAAATGATATAAAAATATATTTCAAAATAGTGCTATAAAAAGAAGTAGGGTTTTTATTGTTTTGTTTTGGTTTTTTTTCCAAGAAGTATTTCGAGAGAATAACTATAGAATTTTTTTTAATTCAGAAGTTTTTATAAGGAAAAGGAGAAATAAATACCAAAATTATATTCTGGGTAAATTTAAATGGTTTTGTTTGAGAAAAACAATATTTTATTTTGTATTTTTTGTCAGTTGCAGAACTGCAAGATCAATTTTTCACACATTTCTCTATAGGATTTTAACCAGAACACACAATTTAAGAGTTAATTTCCATTTTCTATCATACTAACTTAAATGACTAGTAAAGAGATTTTTATTCCTTTACTGACATTACCCTTTACTGCAGATTACTGTCAACAAACTCCATTGTGTTTTCTCACTGTGTATGTCATTCCGTCAGCAACGTTTTTTTAATTCAGAGTGATTTAATAATTCAATGAATATCAACATTACTTCATATTTTCACTGAAGTATTTAAAGCAATAACTAACCTGCTCTCCTGAGCATACAGGATTTTTTCATATGGGAACCAGTAGATGATGATAGCTGGATTTGGATACGTCTGTATTTCAAATCAAGGACCTATCACGTTATGTTCGCAGTACAATAAGTCAGTTGACCTCAGTGACTGAATAAGATGATATTAAGAACATATATAAATAAGATGATATTAAGAACATGACAGTATCAGAGAACATAAGATAAGCCTCATGTAACCTTTTTATCTCGGATAGTTTTTCTCAAAATCAAGAAAAAATAGTTTTATGGGCTTTCTTTGTTGTCGTTTTATTTGTTTGGCTGTGGTTGTTTTTTTTTTAATTGAGTCACAGAAAAAACTTAAATGCTTCTGACAGACTTTTTTTTTTTTTATATGTTAGTTCAGGGTTTTTTAAAAAATTCTAAGTACTCCAAAGCAGTAAAATAAACTTTTAAGATTTCGTGCTCTTGAGCCTTTTCAAGAAAAAGAAATATTTGCAAAAATAACAGCAAACGTAAAGACAAACTTATAGTTACCTTAAGTTATGGGTACCTGGAAAGAAGAATTTAATGTAAAATTTCATTAAAAGGATACCATCTGTGTACAGTAGGCTGGAAATAGTCTGTAATTGCTGCTAGGGATCATGACTTATGAATAGTGGCCACTGAGAGCTCTGGTTATTTCTGTCGCAATTTCTGTTTTCAGTCCCAAAAGCGCCGACTCAAAACAAATGTGTCAATTAGATGCTTAGGAAAAGAAGTCAGCTTTGTCCTTATGCAAACTTGTGCATTAACTTCATCAGGTGAAAGAAAATACAGACAGCACTGTACCTCTCCTTGAAGTTAAAGAAGCAGAGGAGAGAGATTCGTAGCGGTCCTATGGCTATGTAGCTGTGGTCCCTTGCTTAAAAACTGAACTGTTTCATAAGAAATGTCTTTCAGCTTCCCAATCTCTTTATGAATATGACATTCAGTTTTCTATTTTCTGTATAAAAACCATAGTATGTGTTAGCATGTATAGTATGAAAACCTTAACATGTCACAACTTTTTTCTGGAATCTAATTTTTGGTCTTTCTTTTTTACATGAACTGCAAACTACCTCTTCTTTTATTGTACTCTTGTTTTAGTCACATTATTTTTAATAATTGGAACAGGCTCCCCAGGGAAGTGGTCACAGCACCAGAGTTCAAGAAGCCTTTGGAAAATGCTCCCAGGCACATTGTGTAATTCTTGGGGTTCTCCTGTGTAGGGCCAGGAGTTGGACTTGATGAATCCTGTGAATTCCTTCCAACTCAGGATATTCTATGATTCTATAAACTCAATCAAACATATATGCTGTCTATTTGAAATAGGCAACTGGCTTACCTAGGGGTTTCAATTGCTTGATATTCAAGGAATTATGAACAGTGATTTATTTGGTCTAGTATTTAAAAAAAAACAAAACTAAACACAAACAAACCAACAGATTAAAGGACAAAGCATTAGAAGTAATGAGATCATTCTTTTTTTGACCATCCACTCACAATAACAGAGAACACGTATACTTTGCAAAATTGGAGAGGAGTTTGGGAAACTTCTATTTGACAGATCACAGATCATTTTCTTATAAAATAAAAAGGAATGAATGAATGAATGAATGGATGAATGAATAAATGAATGAAAAATTATTCTGTCTATGCATACTTGAATATACATATTTTTGTGTGCGTGTACCTGTGTGCATATAAATATATATGCATATGTAAGAACTACACTGTCATTGTAAGTCGAAGGTGGTCTGAAATTTTGATATAGATGTGAAGGAATCATCTTAATCAAAATGAATCAGAGAGAAAGAAATCTGAAAGAAAAGTTTACTTACCCTACCCATCCGGGCACGAAAACATCTGGGATTGCTAGCAAGCCTTGTTGATGATTCCTGCAGCCAGAAAAGGTGCCTGGGTCAGAGCAGAGGGATGCCTGCAGCCCTGCTGTCCAATCACACAGATTTCACTGTCCTCACCTATGATTGTGCGTCCATAAGAGACTTATGAAACTTTAATGAGATATTATTTCTGTAGATCATTATGAATGCTTAGTGCAACTGCTATTGGCTGTCATATGTGATCTTGAGGTCCTGGAGCAGGTCCAGAGGAGGGCAACTAGGCTGGTGAAGGGACTCAAGTACAAGTCCTATGAGGAGAGGCTGAGGGAGCTGGGGCTGTTCAGCCTGGAGAAGAGGAGACTCAGGGGAGACCTCATCACTCTCTGTAACTACCTGAAAGGAGGTTGTAGCCAGGTGGGAGTTGATCTCTTTTCCCAGGCAACTGTCAGCAAGACAAGAGGTCTCAAGTTGTGCCAGGGGAGGTTTAGGTTAGATATTAGAAAGAATTTCTTTACAGAGAGGGTGATCAGCCATTGCAATGGGCTGCCCGGGGAAGTGGTGGATTCTCCGTCCCTGGAGATGTTTAAAAAGAGAATGGATGTGGTACTTAGTGCCATGGTCTAGTAACCGCAGTAGTAGTGGATCAAGGGTTGGACTTGATGATCTCTGAGGTCCCTTCCAAAACAGCTGATTCTGTGATTCTATGATTCTATGATCTTTAGATATGCAGGCTTAATGACTTCAATATTGTTGACAGTACTGTGTTTTTTGCTGTATTTTTTGTGTAGTTTTTCTTGTGACATCTTCAAAAGAGTCACATCCAGATTCTGACTGGAGTCACAAAAAAAAAGAGTTTACATCCAGATTGTAAACTCTTCGTGAGCAGTGGCAGAACAGGCCTTCAGGTAAATGTTCAGCCACGGAAGAAAGAGTAGGAGATAAGATCAATCAGCCATCAGCAGCAGAGGTCAACACCACTGTTTCCCCAGCACCAGACACAGCCCCTCAAGCTGGTAGCTTGTCATGGAGTAAGGATATGTTTGTGCTTCTCTGCACCAGAGGTTCACACTCAAACGAGAGGGCTCCCTGCTCAGCTGCAGAGCTTGGTGCCATTGTTGCAGTCTTATGCACTGAAAGTTCTCTTATGTCTTGCAGTATGTAGCAGGCTCCTGTAATCAAGGGAGACATACCCTTGCAGCCCCATATCCCCTCACAGTCCTCTGCTGATCTAGCCTTTACTGAACAAAATAATGCGTTCCACTGGGAAGATAGGGTGGATCCCTACCTGAAGTAAAGGAAAACATCCTGGTATTTTGTTACTTGTTGTCAGTAAAATATAGTTGCAGACATAGATATTTGCTTACAACTTTGGAAGGTATTTGAAAAATGTCTTTATTTTCATTAATAGACATGAGATAAAAAACTTCTTTAGAAGATTAGATACAATTCAAGTATTATTTTTCTTTTCAGCTTTTTTTTTCTAGATTATCTTATCTTCCTGGATCTTATGGTCATGTGAGCTATTATTACAATGGGTCATGTCAGCAAAATCCTTTATTTTAGCTTTTAAAAAAAGTCTTGTTACCATGGCAACTGCCATATCACCTCCTTGAAATAACACGCACAATACAGAATGTGATCTTTGTAGAATGTTCAAGAGAAAGTCTTCGGTGCTAAGCACTCCTTTTTTTCAAATTTTAATGAGGTTTCAATGATATTTTTAATTATTTGCCTTTTTGCTTTTCCCATTTAAAATGCTTTCTAAAGAACGTGAGTGCACCAAGATCTACATCCACTCCTACTGCCCCCTTCAGGCAGTGACAGAACTAACAGTACACATTGTTCTTTATACAGATATTACAAAAGTTGTATTAATTATTTGTTTCAGTCATTGCAATCCACTTACTCCATTTCCCTCAAATTGCTCAGACAATAGAACCATTAAGCTAAGTCAGACAGAGAGGTTTTCCCTCATCTCCCATTTATCTAAATTATTTTATTAAAAAAATCATAGATTTCAAGACCAGAAGCAATCATTGTTATCATCAAGTTTGGCGTTTTGAATAGCACAAATCACAGAATTTTATCAAGCAGTTGCTTAGCAAGCCACAAATACTTTGCTGAACTTTTAGGAACATATCCTCACTATCCACCCTTGTGCAGTAAATGCAAGCAAACATCCAGATTGGAATCATCTTTTATTGCTGCAAGGCTGAAGGCAAAACATGTATCCCATAGGTTTCAAGCTTTTCCTTGTCCTGGACCTTCTCAGGCCTAGACTTTAGAGCAGTTTATTGTGTCATGATTACGTGTTTCAACTTCTGAAGGGGGACATAAGCTTTTTGGCTTCTAAATGTCCTGAGGACAGAGGTTGGAAGTGCCTCAACAACAACAACAAGAGCAAAATAAATTTTTATGCAAAAATTTGCATTTTTAAAAATGCATTAAAGAATATGAAATGTCAAGCAAAACATTTTGCTCAATAAGTTATGATTGTCCCATTCCTGTTCCTGGAGTTGCCAGCGATGCAAACTCTCTCTTCCCCAGCACACACTCATGGTTCTTTGCCCAATTGTGTTTGCTCTTAAACTTCATTGATTTCCTATCAGTCATTAAACTGCCAGTTACGTCTTTCAAAATTTCTGCAGACTGTACAAACCATCTAGAAATTAACCTACTAAGGAGATGCTGGTGATTTCAAACTACTGATATTTACCAAGACAGCAAAGATATATTTCTCCAGTAGTGTATAATACTTTTCTTTCTTAATGGATTCAGAAAGCCAGCAACAGTATTTGCCAAGTCTGCACTTCAATGCAAAATATTGTGGTCAGATTTCAAAGGAGAGATTGTTGGCACAGCAAATACGAGCAAAAATATTTCAGTGAAAACTTCTGTCCTGATTTTTCTTTGAAAAATGAAAATCTGAGAATGTTCTATGATCTTTTTAAATGTTTTCTCCTATCTGTGAGATATTTTTTCTTTCTTCTCATTTTTACTGAAGAATTTTCAAGACAACAGGATTTAAAGTTAAAAATTTGCATTATTATTATTTGCATGCATCATACAAAAAAGTTGGTCTTGAATCTTTTTCCTCTGACATAAGTTCCTCAGCATAAGTTTGCTGAATTCAGTGAAGCTACACAGTTGGAGTTTCAAGTTAAAAGAGGAGAAATCCAGATGTTTCCTGGAAATTTGAGAACACTGAGGGGAGAGGTTATTGTACACTTTAAAACATCGCTTTTGTGGATTTTTGTACTTTTTATTTATTAGAGAAGGGAATTCAAAGAAAAATGTCTGTTCATTGCTTCAACCATGGGTTTTCTAAACCTGGCTAAAGCAATTGAGAATGACCTCAAAGCTAGTAAGAAATGCACATCTTTCGGAATTGTTTTGCTGGGCTGCATCTATACTCAGGGTAATTTTGTGAAAACTTGCACTTTATAAAAAAGTCCAACATGGTACTCAGTTAATTCATGCCTGGACAAAGTGACTTTTCCACTTGTTTCAAGCAATGAAACAAGAGAGGGAAAATGGATTGTGCTGGGACTGTGGGAGGAGCCAAACAATTTGCTAATGAAGGAAATACTGAAACAAGCCAAGTCACATTGTTTCCCCTCTCCAGACTGTTGAAAAAAGAACTCTACGATATTGCAACTCTCTCTGAGCTTCCCAGGAGGTAGGATGGGATTTTTACTAATAAGTGAAAATACAGTCTGAGTTTGACTAGGTTTTTAAAGTTTCTTTCTCAAGAGTAGGCACTATTAGACCCCTACAATGAACAGATTAAAACATACTGCTTTAAGCAGGGAATGGCAGTTCATATGGCACTGAAATTTGCCATCTGTCATACATTTTCCAGTAACCAGTGGAGACTGGGAAGTGCAATGGTGTTTAATCATGCCATGGATATCTGTCCTGGTGGGCAAAATGCTGGGAACTCCCCCATGAAGTTTAGCCAGGCTGGTAGGCTGCATGACAAAGATTTCCTCCAGTAAGCATGAATTGCACAATTTCGTTTACATCTCTGTATTACACCTGAGTTGCAGGGTGCCATGCCTGGGCATCATAAAGCCCTAATATCACTGTCCAGGATTATGTCCTTAGAAAATCCTTTCTTGACTGTCTCTTCATCACTGCTTGGATAAAAGCTGAATGTCTCTTAGCTAACCAAATACTGATAGTGCATGGTTATGCTTACAGTAGTTACATAGCTGAAAAAAGCAACAAGGTTCAGGAGAGCTGAGTACTTAAAATGATCTAGCACCCGTCTTTCAAACTTGCCGTCCCTCTGTCTCTGTCCTAGGTTTGGGTGATTTTGAAATCTATTGTACCATTTTCTGCATATAACAAAAAATTAAACAATACCAGCACTGTCAAATCTCTTGGAGTGTGAATACTGTAATAAAAGGTAACCTTTTTTAGTCAAATAAATAAATAAAATTATGTATTCATAGAAAAGACACATAACTATAGAGATAAAATAGCACAAAGCATTACATAAAGTGCAAATTGTCAAAATAAATCTCATAATAACCTTATTATTTCATAATAACCTTAGCAGATGCTGTCTTTTTTAATCTACTGTTTAAAGCAGATTCTTAAAAGCATAAAAAAATTATTTTTATCATTAGTGCTAAAAATCAGTAAAATAAGATATTTGCATGTTTCTTGCACATTCCTTGCATGAACATCAGAAGGAACTATTTTCACTAAAAACAGGAAGAGACTAAGGAGCCTAAAATATCTGCCCTTGTTTCTTTGTCACAGCTACTATTTTTTCCCTGTGTATTATGCACATGTCCATGTGTTACGTACACATGTCTGTGTGTTACATACATTTTGTTTTGGAACCTGGCTGCCCCAGTTAAGTGTATTCACTTTTGTGTTTTTGAGCTTTCCTTCTTGTGCAAACTCAGAAGTCCAGGAAAGGAGGTTGTGCAAACCTTGTCCCAGCATTGTGTATTGAAACTGAGCAATAGGAGGAAGTTGGATTTGGGTGACATGTGAAAGGCAGAAAAGGAAATTAGAGTGGCAGAAGGTGAGAATTCTTTAGATGGATTTTAGAAGATTCAAGGTTCTGACAAAAAAAAAAAAAATGGAGGGGACTGAATACTTCTTGCAGTGGTAGTGAGAATCATCAGTGTAAGGATATTACTGTTCTTGCACAGTTTGTTGAGGTTCCCATGCTGGATCTGGCCCCTTGCTGCTGGGGATGCAATTTTCCAAATATTTGCTAAATGGATAATCTAAATTTTTCTCTGTTGGAGAATGTGAGTTTGAAGGCAGAGCCCAGGGAGATTAGGATCAGTTTTCTGTATAAAGGTGGAGTGCTGTGGCCCCCTCCTGTTGTAGCATCTCCTGGGTTTCCATTCCTGTGCTTCCCCAGGGAGCATGTCCTGTGGGTAGCTGGTGAGCAGCTCAGGAGAGCTTGAAAACTGTGAAAGCTTCGATAGAAATAATAAGAGTTATTGGTAGACTGTTGTGGTTTAATCTGGCAGTCAGCTAAACATCACATACCATTTGCTTACTCACCCACAATGGGATGGGGAGAGAATTGGAAAAAAAAGGTTAAATTCATGATGTTGAGATAAATATAGTTGAATAGTACAGAAGAGGAAGTGAAAGTAATAAAATTATAAAAGAATGTACAAAAAAAGTGATGCACAATGTAAATCCTCACTTCCTGCTGACTGATGCCCAGCCAGTCCCTGAGCAGCAGGCCACTACCCTTCTCTCAACCACCCCACCTCCAATTTTATTGTTCAGCATGGCATCATATGATATGGAATATCCCTTTGGCAAATTAGGGTCAGCTGTCCCAGCTGTGTCCTCTCCCAGCTCCTTGTGTACCCCCAGCCTCCTCGCTGACATGTCAGCATGAGAAGATAAAAAATCCTTGACTAAGTGTAGGAACACTCAGCAACAACTAAAACATCACTATATTATCAACACTATTCTCATTCTAAATATAAAGTACATCACTATACCGGCTACCAGGAAGAAAATTAACTCTATCCCAGCTGAAACCACTACATGGATATAAGGACAACAGGTTTCCAACATGTGTTTTTGTTCCTGAGGTTCAAAGGGAGGTGTTCTATTTAATCAGTAAGCTCATGGGATCTAGATCTCTTGTAATGTTTTCATTTTTGGACATGGCATGACTTTGATTCAAGCATGAACGCAAAAAAAATGTGTTGTTGCATTTGGATATGTGGGAAATGTCAATGTGGTATAATGTAATGTCACGTAGGGATTTCATAAATAGCTTGACTTGACTTGCTGAAGCAATCTTGCTGCTTTCACTCAATGCTCCGTATGGACTGATTCACATTTCTCCTTAGACAGTGAGGGATTTGAAAAGCAGTGATGAAAACTGAAATACCTAAAAGAAGCATAAGTGATAGGATCAATCTTAGCTCCTCCGATGTGGTAGCCAAACATCTCAAGAGCAGATGATACACTGCTAAACAGATTTAGATATTTCAGGAAATGTGAAATACCAGGGAAATGCAGAAAGCTATTATCGAAGCAAATATAAGTCAATAAGATGGGTGTCATAGATTAAATTAGAGGTGGCATATTTGAGTTGGAGATTCTCCTACCCCACTTCTAGTGTTAAAAGGCGAGTGGACCTAGTTGACACTGAAATAAAGGTGAATGTCTGAAAGCTGTTTCTTATGTAAACAACAGAAAAACTTCTCTTGGTTCCAGTGGTAAAAGATTGGTTACAAAAAGAAATAACCTCATTTGTCTAGCCATGGAAAACTATGTAGATTTTGATTCTGCATTCACAGGAACATCAACCTCAGTTGAAAAATAAAAAAATACTTGGCTCAGGGAGTAACAGAAACAGAAATTTGGATAAGGGCCCAAACCGGAAGCCCCTTAATGGGGAGAAATATTTAAATATTTAATTAAATGATGATTGCTAGTAGTTAAAAAAAAAAAACAACAAACATTCAGGGCTCTGAAAGAAAAAAGTGAGAGAAAAGATCATTCGCTGCACAAATTGAGGACCAAAACAAAAGAAGTAAAATTAAATTGAAACTTCAGAGACTAAAAGGCTTTTCTATCTCTCTTTAAACTAATATTATAGAAATATAATGTAATGTAATACTGTAGACAGTATTATAGCAATTATGTACCCACTACTAATCTGAAAACCACACTGACAACAAGGCATCAAGAATCCTTATTGTAAAATAAAGATGACAAACACTTCCTCCTTATTTCTTTGTTGTTCCAAAGGCCTACAGTGACACACATTATTAGATAAAATTAATTTACTACTACTCCTTAATCTGTATTAATTCAAAATCACATGTAATATCTCCTTCCATGAAGAGAAGGGAAAAGAGAAATCCAATATGTGTTTTTCTGGAATGCAATCAAGAAGATTCATAAAAAGCAGTTCATTCTTTCCAAAATTCAATATGCCTTCTTTGTCATGGTAAGAAGTTTCTTGTTTGTCTGAGAGCATGTTGCCAAACAGCGTTGGTTGCTAAGACCAAATGTTGTTGTAGGAGACTGTTACAGGAGGTTTGTTAAAATCTCAGGAATGTTTTTTTCTTCAAGAAACTATTGAAACCTTGGGAAGATTCACTACAGTCAGATAAATTTATTGGGAATGCCCAGTACCATGATGTAACTAATCATGCTACAGGACCTTATTGGCATGAGATGTTTCTGAAGATGTCATGTATATGCTTTGACATATATGCTTGGAAACAGAATATTTTTTTTCCTATTCCCAAATGGAAGTATGGCAGCTCTTCTGCTTCGAAAAGGGTGGAAGAATCTACAATCAGGAATCACTTGTTTCACAATTGCTAACACTAGTTAGCGTTGAGTATTTTTGAAGGAAAGAAAAGCCCATAAAGGCTAGGTTTTGCCCTCTCCAGTCATTGTAAATAGTATTTTACTCACCAACTTTTTAAAGAAAAACTTATTTCGTTATTAGTTCATTGTTAGAAAAAGAAGATTAAATTAGTCTGTTCTTGCCTAACATGAAATCTGCGCATAAAAAAAAAAAAAAGAACAAAAAGATCAAGTGTTATCATATTGTTAACTTTTTTCATTTGTATTTTTTCATGTGCATCTTGTTTTTTGCTTATGAAACTCCAAGTATTTCATGGACAATTATTAGTACAATCCTTTTGAGATAGGAAAATGATATATTTTGGTTTTGGATAGCAAGCCGAGACATGGTAAATGAAAGTAACTATTCCAAATCCTAACTGACAGCCATTGACAGTTTTGGAGTAAAGATTTTAGTAATCTTTAATAATCTGCCTCCTCAACAATCATTGAAATAATTGTCTTTCTATAAAGCTAGCATACAATTGAACAGCCATTTGCCGGGTGGTTATGATCATATATAGCAATGAAATAACAAATCAATTGTCATTTTTAGTCTAGAAGATCACAAAGTTAAGCTACATCAGATTACAGCCAATGCAATTATATCCACTACATAATCTGGGAAAAGCCTTTGGATTTAGTTTCTTTCTGACTGTTGGTATCTCTGGTTTATGCTCTTAGTGCAAGGTACTCCATTCCTGGTGGGATCCTGTGGCTGACATTTGAAATTCCCAGGACTGTTTCCAAATTACCTAAAGGAATCCCGTTTTAGGGTCATGATTAGAGGTTTTTTCTAAAGAGGAGTCTTGTTGTGGTTGCTTAGGAACCAGACAAAGGGATTCAAGGGAGAAAGAAGGTGTAATGGTAATGAATGAAAATATAATCTGTGGCAACATCTGACTCATACGGGTACCTGGAAGAGGCTTTGTGACTGTGTATAGTTGATAAAATTATATTTTCATTTCTGTCAATTCATTCTTGTCAGATGAATCTTAACTCCCTTAATTATAATTTAGTTGCAAATTATGTGTCTATTCACAAAATCTAGTCAGAGTTTGTATGCACTATCCGAGGGAGTCAGGAATTAAGAAATTCTTTCTGAGAAAAACTCTTCTAACAAGCTAATAAGATTTGAAGCTTTATTTGCAACTTTGTTTACAGAGCTGCACTTGGGCAACATTTGTCTTGGGATCTATGATTACTGTTAGGTATGGTACATTAAGGCTGATGATCTCAGAACCACACAAATAAAATTCTGGCTTAATTGCTGTACCGAGCTATCCGTGGCTGGAGGGTACTTGTGATTCAGCTCTCGGCTGTCTCTTCTGTGAATGAACACACACCAGCTGTGTGGCAAACGTTAGCATACAGTGATACAATAGCATATACTGAAGGTACCTCAGACCTTGAGATCTACATAAAAATAGGCTGGTAGCACGAGGTGCTGTTCACTGGATGTATAACAGATGTAACCTGCGCAAACCAGGAAAAAGATGGGTGCTGGTGGGCTGCTGAGCTGCCATCCAGCTGCATCCCACAGCTGCACCACCACCATACCTGCTTGTCTCCTAAAACTGGCTTTCCGGGCATCGTGTTTACTTTGCAGATGTCACTCTTGAAGTGAACCTCTGCAATACCAAAAGTAAAGCACATAGTTATCACTGCCAATGAATGCAGTCACCCCTGGGAGTGCACCTGGCATTCAGGCACCATGTTTCCAGTGGCACTGCCAGGACACTGCTCTCCATTCTGCAAAGAATAACCTGTTTTTAAAGCTAACTTGCTCGATTTTTATGTAAGACAAACACACGTTTCAACCATTATAAGGTCAGCACGTTTCGACTAATCCATATTAAATGCCTCCTTATATCCACAGAGCTGTGTGAAAGATTTTAGGGTGTACTGCAGTGTTCACCAAGGTGAAGACACTAAAACTGGTTGTGAAAGTCTTGTGGAGGTGTTGCACAATAAAAGGAAGCTTTCATTCCTGCTCCTGACTCCAGACACAACTTGCATTCCCTGGCAACCTCTGCATTGTGAGGCACTGAGCTGTTCAAATTCCTTATGTTTCCAAATGTGGAAGGGTTTTGGGATTAGAGATTTGATTCCTACACTAAGTGTTACACTGATTATAACACAGAATTACAGAATAGCTGAGGTTGAAAGGGTTCTCTGGAGGTATCTAATCCAACCTCCCTGCTCAAGCAGGGCCACCTATACTACTGTTTGCTGTTTTCAGCTGCTAGGTTTACTTACTAACCAATCTCTTTTCCTTATTATAGTTTCCCCTTTTCTGCAACTTTGAGGAGCTCAGATTCTTCAATTCTATCTGATTTCTCTCTGCTGGAGGCTTCATATATTTTTATCCTTATCTAGGCTTTCATAAACATATCTTTCTCTTCTATAGACTTTTCCTTTTCGGTAAGACGTAGTTCCTCTAGATTCACCTCCGGTTTCCTTATCCAGATTACTGGAAAAGTCACAATTTGAATCTGTATTATCTGCGTCTCCCTGGCTTTTTCCAAATGAAGTTTTGCTTTATGCACTCAAATGTATTTATTCACACATTGTCAATGTATTCATATAACTTCTATTCACTCAAAAATACATTTTACACATAAAAAGATGATAGAAAAGGTTGTATATTCACAACTGTCCTAATTCTTTCTCTTATTTGCAAATTTTTGCCCACTGCTATCATCCATGTTTGCTTTTTTTTCTGGGCTTGCAAATGAAATTACTGTCTACTGTAATGTCTGTGTCTTCAACTTCCTTCTGAGTTCCTTACTGACTTCAGCTGCTGACAATCAGTTCCTCTCACCTCCTTTTCTGAGGATTCTGCATTTATTAATATCTAGTATTGCCTTTGATCCTAGGGTATCCTGTCAGCCTGAATAAAGCCAGGCAAAAAAAAGAAATATCCATCAACGAATCCTCCCTCACTGTGTTGCCTTAAGGACACCTCCCTCTATTGCATCTGCTTTCTTTTAACTGCATTGTTTCATTGAATCCTATGAAGCAAACTGGGATAATTTCAAACACATAAAGTAAGGAGCACCAGAAAGTCATAAAACAGTATTGTGGCTTCATTCCAAAAGCCAGATAATAGTAGAAAAGATCTGTGCATTACTGTAAAATATCTCCAAGCAAAAATGAAGAAACTAAAATGCAGTTATTCATGGCATCTCATTACTTGTTTTGTTCTGTGTGTCATTTTACTATTCATGCAGATAAATTTATTCATCTATGAAAGGACACTTAATGGCACACAAACAGATGTTTCATGTCTTGCTGTAAAACACAACAATTTCAGTAAGTAATAAGTGAACACAGAGACAAATCCATAAACATGAATTCTGCAATTTGCACAGATTAGAATTTTCATGGAGCTCAAGGGTGCGTGTACAATCCCATTGACTTCACCGAGGTCCTAAACAGACAAGAAACCCCATGTTTGGTCCTTTGTCAAGATCCTGGTATTCAGAAATAACATCAACAAGTACAAGAGAAATTTTTTATTTTTTTCTGTTATATGATGAATGTGTTTTGTACAAGATATGTTTTAATACATGGATTTTCTTTGAGAACTTTGTCTGAAATCTGTATCCTCCCAGGAGATAAAATTTTATAGTATTATTTGTCAGATTATGTGTTTGCTACAAACAGTTTAAAATTAAAGGTGTGTTTATTGTAAGTACTGAAGTGATGAATTATATATTGCATGTTTCATCTATATTTGTCAGCTTGTTAGCAGTCTAGGATATACACTGATTCAATGCTGGGTTCACATTTGGTTTTCTATTTCAGGCCTAGGATTGACAATTATCTCGTCACTGTATTTCAAAACAGCAGAATGCCGACTCCTTAAAAAAAACCAAACCCTGAAAAAAAGAATTCACTTAATGACTTAATAAGTATCTGCATAAGAAGCAATGATCTTTTGTAAAAGGAAAGCTTTATTCATTTCGCTGTCCTACTCAGATGTCTTTCTTATAAAACAGGCAGTAAGTTTGTCACCTGAACAAGCAGCTGTCAAGAGATGTTAATTTGGTCCATGAATTGTATGCCTGCGATACACAAACTTTATGTAAAATTTTCTGACTTATTTTAGTGATCAGTTTCCTCATCCATGCACTGTAGGGAAGTTAGAAACCTTACATATTCTGACATCAATTTTGTAAAGTACTTCTCTTTTCTTGACTATAATGTGTACAAAAAGGATAGTTAGGTACTATCATTTTTGTTTGCACTTCCAAGTTACTTTAGTTATTCTATTCTCATACATTTCATAAAACACATGAGAATATGCAAATCTTTCTTATGCTTCAAATTAAAACCATGTATTTCATTGACTGTAGATTCATGTCTCAACCACTGCTAATCATCATTATTATTTTACAATTAGCATCCATAAAACAAAAGTATCCCCAAAATGAGCAGCAAAACACCTCCAAATTTGCCAAGTTATCACTGGATACCAGTGGTTCCTCTGGTGCTTGGCTTTAAATGTTCACTTAAATTCTAAAATAAATTTCTCTAGTGGGAGAAAACCTTGATCACTAGGAGCGTTTACTCTAGATATATGAATGTCATGACTATATGTGTAATCAATGTATGAATAAAGGAATGATGGCTGAAAGGAGAAGAATTATGACATTCACAGACATTCACAGAGAACAGATTTTAAATTTTCATCAGAAGAACTCTCATAAAACTTTTGTGTGAGCGTTGAAGTGCTGTGAGCTTGTGAAGGAAGAGTGAAGCAGGAATAATTAGGAGATTGACTTGGAAGGTATCACTTGAATCTGGGAAGGATGCTAATTGTAGAAAGGATGGTCCAGTATTGCCATTTAAACCATATGTGTGCAGCTGAGATTGACAGCAATTTGTCAGGCCCCAGCTTCCTCAATTCACCTCTGATCCTAGTTTTCAGCAACACAGATGATCTCACAGGAAGAAACACACAGAGTCAGAACCATGTCTGATGAAAAATGAGGCTGTGGGGTTAATAGCAGGAATAGGAACAGAATACTGCAACTACCAAATACCTGTGTTCAGCATAGTCTTCTCTAATTCAGAGCAGACAGCAATCCCACCACCTCTGCGTGTGACTGCCTAAAAAACAGAGGCTTGCCCAGATTGGACATGAAATAACTCAGCAGGGGGAAAAGCAAGGTGAGAGAGATCAGGAATGAACACTGAAGGAGAACTTGTGGGCTTTATACTAATGTGTGTCTGTGCTGTAATTCATAAGCACATTGATGTCACAACATCAAGAAATCCACCCTTCACTTGTATTCAGGTTTTCTTCTGCATTCATATAATTTGCTGCAACATGTACTGGTGCCATATTGCATGGGGAGATGAAAAGATTTTTTATTTAGCACACGATAATTATGAAGTTCTTGATGTAATCACTTGCTCTAAATTGTTAATATATGCATTTTTTACTAGGAGATAATGGCAGCGTTTTGTCTTTACTGACCCTCTTTTCAATTAATTTTACATAAAGGATGCTTCAGGCTCTTTGCTTCTCACACATCTTACATCCTTCACTGTGGGGGAGACAGAAGAATATTATGTAAGTTCTGGTGCCCTCTTTTTATATAGCAAAAGTTATACCAATTCCCCTTCGACACTGAGTATTAGCCCAACAAGGAGAATAGAATTGAAAGAAAACATTAGAGCACAGACCACAGTTACAGTGGAAAGGTCAGCTGAGTGGGGCTTTTGCTTACAGTTGTCAATAATTTCCCTTTTTTGTTTTAATGAATCTTCCTTTCAGAGAATCTCTTTATCTGTTCAGATGCTTGCACTTTTTGCATAGTAAATATGAAAACCTATAGACAGAAATGAAAAAGGCTGGACTTTCTTGCTTCCTGTAAAGTTGCCAGCAAAAGTATCAATTTGGTTTTGTCCTTAAAGTATATTGTCTGCATTTGTTCCATATGATTAAGAGAGATTACCATTTAAAACATCTAAACAAACCCAACTGTTTAAATAAAATTATAGTTCAAATACCTTTTATCATTTATCACAGAAATAAGGATAAAATGTTCCATATATATCAATAGGTTTAAATGTTCATAACAGACTTAAGCAATGAAATGCACTTTTAAATTATGAGATACTTGAAAATGAAAAAAAAAGGGAAAAACACTTGAAATACTTAAAAATTAAATACACTTTTATCTTTAATGATTTTTTCAGTTTTCATTATCAGCAATGATGACACATCTAGAAAAAATTCTCACTTAATTAATGTTTTAACATTGAAGGAACAGGGCTAGACCCTGACTAAAGTTGTTTAAGAGATATGAAATATAAATGTGATATTTCTATGACCCATGATAAGGCTGTGTGACATGCACAGGAATGAGTAAGTTCCCTCAATGATCATTATAAGTGCCTGTGCATGGTCTGTCACCTTTTAGGTCTTACTTGCAAATGCATACATTGAATGTGAGGAAGAGAAAGAAAGAGAGAAAGAAGGGATGCTTTCAGTCCATTCTTTCACATTTGGGCTTATGGGGCTGATGCCTGTACCACCCATCTCCTCATCTTTTGCTGGAGCAAGCCCCAGACAGGTATTGGCCTCCCTTCTCCTTTTTCCCTCTGCCTGAGGAAAGGATGGGAGCTGTGATCCCACCTAAGGCTCATTCTAGATAAACCTAAAAAAGTTTTTTAAATTGTGCAGGTTGAGGTGGTCACAATCCTCTGCCCTCTGCAAGTTCCTCACACAGCCCTGCCAGGAAAGGGGCATCTCCTGAGGAAACAGGGCTACTTTTGGGTTGCAGAGTGGGAAGAGACTGCTTGATTACCAGGAAAGAGGAGGAACATTGTGATTTTGTCCATTTGTAATTCTTTTTACCCTGGTTTTTATAAGAGGTTTACAGGTAACACCTCCCTGTTTAGGCTGCAATGAGCAGTAACTGCATCTCTCAAAGGGAGGTCTTGAACTCAAAGGAACTTTTCTGTGTTATGGGAACATACTTAATTTTCAATTCTGTTTTTATGTCTAACTCACTCTTCAGAATCTTATGCTGATAACCATTCTTTTACTAAATTAAGGGAACTGGGAAATGGGGGTATCTTCCAGGAAGTCTATGGAGGACCTTCGAAAGCAGATGATTGAGTGTACTTGAAATAAGTATACAGAATTAAATAGGACAAATAGTATGGTTATTGTGAAAAATGCAGACATGGTGCTTTGCTTCAAACATCAGGACAACCTGGACAAATTTAAATTTTAACCATTTTTGGATGAGCTTCAGAAGGAACATGGCTACAATAAAAAAGAACCATGCCACTCTTTTTAGATAACAATCCTGTTCCTGTCAAATATAAAATATGAATAATGGCCTTGTGTCAAATATGACTAACTCATATTTACAATATTATATAACTGGAGATGTACTTGATATTCTGAATATCCTCAGCTGCTCAAGTAAAAATTGCAGAAAGTCTAGATTAGCAGAAGGAGGGCTCCTGAAGTGCCCTCAGTAGTGGTAACAAACGTCAACAAGCTTTAATTTCAGCTTCTTAAGATTTTGTATCAAAAATGTAGAAACATGTAAGTTTCTTTCTTGAAGGTCAAAACCTCTTCATTCGTGGATTAGCGTAGTTTAGTACAGAGCAATGAGTTTAAAAATTTAGTTGGAAAGGGATAGGTTTCTAATATTGTGCTAATTAAAATATTTTAATTCAAAAAAATACTTGTTCTTTAACAAATTAATCTTGAAATAGCAAAGTCTAGTTTTAAATGTTTGTTTTAATTGTGGATCATCTGGTAAAGAAAGGAAACTGTGTTAGAGTTAGTTTTTAAGTAAAGGTATGATATGTCTTTTTTTTTAACAGTGGAAGAATTGAGACTAAATTATGATTTTGTTTCAAACCGCTCAAAATGCGCTCACAACAGGATATTCTTAAAACTGTGTATAATGACAAAAAAAAATGCCTTTATGTCACTGCTTCTGTGATTCCCATAAATAGAGAGGCTCTTTTGTGAGTGTGAAGCTCAGGTGGACTGATTCAGTTTAACTCTGCAGGAAACAATGCAATCAGTTTGATTCACAACAGCAAAAAAATCTCAGTTCAAACTAGAAACTTATATTTCCTCCCCCTAGAAAGCAGGAAGGCAATTTTGTCTCAAGCAAATGTTTAATTTAAATTTATATCTCCTGAAGAATTTCACACACCGTAAAAACTCTAAAGACAGTTAATGAAGATAGGAAACATGTTAAAGACTGTTGATTTAAGGACCATCTTTCAACAGAACAAGAAAATGGGGAAAAAACCCTACACAAAATAGGGTGATTTTTTGTTAATTTTATATAAACTATTTGTACTCAATGATTGGATAGTAATTCAGGGCTTTGTTTTCATGAAATATATTCACCTGGAGATAATAGACTCTCAAAACTTTACAAAAAATTGGAAGGCACATCACTTTTGCTACTTTATTCCAAGCAGTCAAGATTTGAAATTAGCCAAGGGCGTACTTGGATATTTAAGGAGACGCATAGAAGTTTTTTTTCTTTTAACCCACTCTTTGTTCTGAAGCTTATGTTCAAGTGAGACTAAAATTTAAGATTTCAAATTCTACAGTTCGCTGTTGTCTTTCAGAGATAGTACTAGGTCTCTGAAGGGGGGAACTTGAAGTCAGCACTAGAATTATCACTGGCATAAAACTATGTTTTATTTATATTGCAGCAATCAAAAATTTATACAGTTTGAAATATGATAATGAGACAAAAGAGAATGGGTAAAACAAGAAAGCATCCATCAGTGGTTGTCAAATATTTGATTCCAGTTTCTTTTACTTATGTATTTAGTATCTTGTGATTACTGCTTATATAGTAATTAATAACATAGGATTAATTCTGGATTTCACAAGAGATTTGAAATGTTGAATCTTAAATGCTGAGAACTCGATCTTCTATTTCATTGCTTAGCATTCAGCTTGATAGAGTTGCAAGATGCTGATTCAAAGTGGTAGCATCTTCCAGGTACTCCACATACCTGGGAGGGATGTACAAGGTATGGGATGCATGAAAGATTTTCATATTCTGCTTTCTCTTTTCTGTGTTCTGCTTTCATTGCTTAAAGCTGACCTCAGAAAGACAGAGAATCATTTCTGAGTGTATCTAAGAGGTACATTCTCCTCTTTTTTATATTTTAGGTTATAATTTTGGCCTTGTTTCATGTTTCTTGATTCTGAAGTTGTCAAATTACCCCATTATATTAGTTTTAGTAGTTGAATGGGTTCTTATTCTTTCTCTTTGTTGCTGAGAAAAGTGGGCTTTACTTTCACTGTTTTGTGTTGGTTTTTATTTTGTTGGTTTTTTTTTTTTTTTGTGGTTTGCATTTTTTAAATTGAGTTCCTGAAGATGTCTTCTATCCCTGTGCAATATTAAATGTCTCTAGAAATTATTAAAGCTGTGACTGCCATTGACCCCTTGGTTTAAATTGGTTGTATTCACTACTCTAGGGTTCTCATTAGTTGGATGTTGTATTACCCTTTATTTTTTTAATTTGTCATTTGTGGCAGGCTGCATATTTGAGTCTAATTTGGAGGATTCAAGAGCTCTCTTTACAATGGATTTTTCCAGATCTATACAGTATCGTACTAGCACAGTCCATCTGTGTAGGACATTGATTCCATGACAAAACTGAGTACTATCTAAAATAAAAGTGTTTCTCTCAGGAATGATGAATTCATCGTTGCTCTTTTCCTTCACTAAATTTTCCTGCCTACTGATAGCAGAATAACAGGATATGAGATATCTGAGTGTACAGAACACAAAAAGAAAACACTTCTTAATTGCACAGAAATATAATGTCCTTACAGTAACACCACTGAAGTGTCTTTAGATTTTTACTGGGTGTGACCAAAATCAGAGTTGAGTCTATGCAAAAGGAATACTCTTCAAAATAAACTTCTCAGCTATCAACAAATGGCTTTTCATGTGTATGAAGCAGTCCCAAGCTACTGCCATATTCCTTAGGGCAGCCAGAGACCAATTCAGATGAATTCACAAGGACGAGCAGCCCCCAGGTATAATGGTGAGAGCTAAATTCTTTTACTACTGGTTTCCTAAAGAGATAGCTGCCCTCATGTTTGTGGTACATCTGCTGCATTTTGTAGAAGACTGGGAGGCAGAGACTTTACATTTAGGACATTTAGAGCCATTCTATGAAAGTAAAGCAGTGGCTTTATTTTATGGTAAAATTAGTACTGTCCATCATTGTACTGTTGGCATTCTGATGAGGTAGCTTCAGGAAGTTTGACATTCCACTCGAATGTGAAAGCAACATGAAGAACTTACTATTTTTCTATTTAGGTACAGGTAGCACATTCAGGCTAGAAGTCATTAGCTTGTGAGAAAGCTGAGATGGAGGTTTAAGGGAAAGGCTATAATGCAGGCAGAAACTTTGTTGATCTGGGTGTTGTAATGAACATCAATATCCTATGGTCATAGGTTAGCTGTTATCTGTTTATATTCAATAAACACCTTTTTTGATTGTAACATAAGTCTGCTGTGGGGTTCGCATGGTTTTATGTGAGTACACCGACCTTGCAAGAGATAATTGCAGATCTGGGTGCCTTCTCACATTCATGAGCGTAGTCTTGTGACTCTTAGTGCCTATTCATGTCCTCTGCAGCAACAAACACTCAATTTGATCTACTTGTGAATCAAAATTAGCTCAGCTGCTTAGAGCATGACTCTAATAATGCCAAGGTCACAGGTTCAATCCCTGCATGGGCCATTCACTTCAGAGTTGGACTTGATGATCCTTGTGGGTCCAATCTAGCTCAGAATATTCTGTGATTCTATTAAAACTGTTGAAGGTCTGATGACTGTAAGTACAGAGACACCCAAGCTGGCTTTGTGTTTCCTGTATCAGAGAAGCAACGTGGGAGGGGCATGATATCTGAGGCAGTAAACCGAAAGAGAGAGTTTACTATGCACAGCACTATTCTGCTCAGAGGCAGGTGTTCTGCTTCAAGATTTGACATATTATGTCCCCATAGCACTGTAATGTAATGTAATTCCACAATTATATTAGCTTCCTGATGAAGGAAAATGAAGCATAAAGATTGTGTAATTTTCCCCAGGCAAGCCAGTGCCAAAGCTAGAGACAGCAACATGATAGGTAACAGTATTGTAGGAATTCTAGGAATATCACAATTTGAATTGTCCACTGTATTGCAGGATGACAAAATTATTAGTTGCCGACGCTGTGCTTAGTAACATAACAATATTAGCTCTATGTCTGTTGTCCTATGGATCCTAGGGCTGCTCAAGTAGCAGTACAGGAGGATGGCTGAAGCAGTATCTTGAGCCCTCTCCTTGCTATTGGTGGTGTTTCCCTCTCCCTGGCTGTGCTGGAGCAGGGCACAGGCATTTGCACATGTGGAGGCTGGTGGATCCCACTTTAGTGGTGGATGGGAGAAGGAGTTTAACTAAGCAGAGGATACTGGAGTTGAAGGAGATACCAGCACTATTTTGCTCTCTGTTTGTTTCCACCCTTAGGTGTTGGCACAAGTACCCAAAAAGATCAGATTGTTGAGGTAACTGGAATGAGAAAAGACTGAACAAAATACAACCTCACTTGTTGCCAACCCTCTCTTGCCCACTGATCCATCATTAAGGGAATTCCAAAGGCTCAATTGGCACCTCTCTACTTTCAGGAACTGAAAGTAAATGTTCAAACAGCATTGTTTTTCATTTGAATCAAGCTCAGATAGGCCAGCCCTTTTACCGTCGCTGGCACTATAATTTGGTAGTGTCACATGTGCAACAAGTAAGAAGATGGTGAGATGTATGGGATGTATGGTACCGAGGAGCCTGCTACAGATCTGCTTCCCTTGATATCCAAGAGCTGGTCTACCACTGTCCTAGTCATCAGGAAAGGACAGAAGAAAATGCTCAGAGGAGTAATAGGAAAGTGGAGGGAAAAAAGAGAGGATAGTAGGTTTTTAAGAACATTTTGGGGGATTTCAAATCTCAGTTTCAGTCTCAAATCAACACTTCATATGTCCCTGAGATTGTGTGGCCCATTAAACAGTTGCCCAGCTCTCCCAGCACATCTCAATTTCTCTGGTACTTCCCACCTTCCTCGGTGCTGACAATAAAAATACTTCAATGCTACTAAAAAGTGTCAACTTATGAGAAGATACTTATAGTTGTGGTTGCCAGACGACCACATTCAGTCTGACCAAGGAAAAAGTCTTTCTAAGGAAAAAAAATTTCTGAGCAAATTCTTTGTCCCTCATTTTTCACTGTCACCCTTTATGAAACCCAGAACATCTACTGTTTAAGATGTCAGTAAAGCCCATTTTCTCCTTGGACAGTAATTACAACAAGAAGTAAAAAAAAAACAAGACTTGTGTTTCTGATGCCATCTCATACCATTCTTGTGTCATGCTACAAACCTGAGTAGCAATGCCTGACTTAAAAAACAAAGCACAGTTGTCAACAGACCGTTGCAATTTTGATGGTTCTGTAAGGGTCGTTGCTTCAGATGTGTGTTAACTGGCATCCTGTAATCTTCCCCTGACCTTTCATAAGGGGATAGCACCCACAGCACAGCACAAGGCTGAGCGGTTTGCTGTCATTATTCCCACAAATTAAAACTTAGCACCAAATTCAGTTGGTGACTTAACAAGTCGTTCTGAAAAAAGAGTTCTTTGTCATATGCAACAATGAGTGTTTCTGCTGCCAGTACAGAGTCAGAGGTTTTAAAAGACTTTATAAGAAAGGGACGAATAATCATTCCCCTGATCTGAGATCTGAAATGCTGGTTGCTACCTAGTTTTCTGGATTTCAAGTATTTTTTAAAAACTTCATGGTGTCTTTAGCAAAAACAAGGTTTAATTACCATGGTCACTTTTCCTGATACCTTCTCAAAATATACTTTAAATGTTTCTAATTAAATTAAGCTAGATTCCATCACCTTTTTTTTTTTTCTGTTGAATAACCTTAGTGTTATAACTGACCTAGTGTGAATCAAAGGCCAAGTTCTTGGCATGAAGAAGTAATTGATGGGGGAAAACACGAAGAAATTTGTTCTTTAGAACTGAATTTTGTGTGTGTAGGTTTTTCAATCACAAATTCCCTAAAGTTTAGGGGAGTTGCTTCTTCTGGCTGTGCCCTGTCACTGCCAGACAAACATGAACATTTTTGCTTCAAAAATTTTGGATAAAAAACTATGATGACACACCCATAGATTTCCTTTAGAAGATCTGACTTTCCTGTATAAAGAGTTCATCAACACCACAAGAGAGTACTCTGAGACCATCCTTCACCTTCCATGAGGATTTTCTTTTACAGACAGATTTGCCTAACCCTCACCACAAAAAAAATCAAAACAATATAGCCAAAATTAACTTACAAAGAAATTGAAGAAATAAGATAAATGGAGAAACTGTGGAAAAATAATTTTTGCTGACATCTGGAGCAGAGATGAGAATGCCAAAGTGATGAAAAAGGATTCACGCCCAGAACAATCTCATGAAAATATAAGAACCGCTGTGATATAAAAAAAGTATATGTTTGTGGAATATGACTTTTCCATTTAAATGAATTTTGAATTCCCCACCATGCCCATAACTGACATATTCAGCAGTGCAAAGCAACTGAAAGAACAGAATTAAAGCTGTATATATTATGCCTCTTTTTGTGATTAGCATTGTTAGTTATTCTCTTTAGCAGATTCCCAGCATATTATTAGTCTTGAGTGAAATTGCAGTACACAGTTAATTTGATGGTTACATATGTTGTTTCATCCTCTACAATACATACAGTTTTCATTTAACTTTGTGTTCAGCAGTGTCACAATAGCAAGGAATTCAGTCAGTTCCTCATGAATTACAAAATATTAGTATTACTCAATTAATATAACCATTTAATTTTTGCTTAGCACCAGCTGTTACTATTTTCTCAGAGCTTGTCTTTATGCTAAATGCTCAAGACACAAGTGGGAATGCTGCAGGAAACATTTGAGAAACAAGCTTGTTGAGGAGTTGTTGATTCCAAAACATGGTAAGTGAATTTGCAAAGATGAATTAAATGACCCATATCAACTTCTAGTGCTAACAAATACAATTTGTGAATAGTGACATGAGGCATATTTCTACCCCTTAACCATTAATGAAGCTACACAAGTAAATTAGGTTATGCCACTCCATCTTCATAAATGGCTGATTCAATAAATCACACTCGAGAAACAGCTGAGTAATTACAGGATGATGCTTGAAGCCAGAGAGGCCTCATTTGCATATTAACAGATATTTGTTGCAATAATTTCTGTTCCTGGACTTGTGAATGTTAAATGTGCTTAATTCTCTGACTACTGCAGTTTGACTTTGCAGAGCAAAGGAAGAGACGACTCACCAAGGGCTGCCAATACATGTGTGCTCCTCCATAGCAGCACTAAGGCCCACAGGTATAATTAGCACCAGGAACTTGCCCAGACAACTTGGAGAATATTTTTCCACAGGGTCTTATCATGCAAAGGGTCTTGTGAAGCGGTCTCAAAAGATTGGAGGAAAGAGAAAAACAAAATCATGACATTTTTTAAGCTCCAAGTAAGGCAGAGTTCTCAAATGTCTAAATAGGTACAGAAAGAAAATAAAGCTCTCCATACAGGTTTTAGGCTGGTTTTATTTAATTTGCAAACTTCTTCACCTAGAAGGCATAGCAGCATATGTCATGTGAAGTTTCTAATGAGCTTTACCTGAGGATTTTGCTTAGTCTTGTTTTCACTGGTGGGAACAGACAACTTGACATTTATATCACTCTGCTTGGTGAATCTGCATATATATCACATCTAATTCACCTTAGTAAAAGTCACTTTGCTCTCTAATGATTATCTGTTCTTCCTGTGTACTTAAAATTTCTTAGGAGGAAAACTCAATCGTTCCCTAACCAATCTAAGATCACACCCTTTTGTGCCAATAAATAATCATGTAAGGGACAGGAAGGTACAAGAGGTAGAAATGTGTATGAATAGAATCTGGAAGATGACTTGACTTGCAGGCCAAAATGATGGAAAGTTACCCAATTTCTCCGTAAAAGTGACACAGATGAAAATATATGGTTCTCTGAACTGATTGCAAAGCCATGTCTTATTTCAATTCCAGCATATTAGTCAAAAGTCTAATGGGTTTTACTGAGCAACATGATCTAATGTGCAAAGGTGCTTGCAGAAGAATGTTAGCCTATCACTGTTCTTATACTATCTCTAAGATAGAAAGAAAGCTTGGGTTATTCACATTTCGTGCAGGAGTTATAGATATTTATTGATCTTTTTTTTCTCACACAATTAAAAAAGGACTGCAGTAAAAGACTATTTTTTTTCCTCTAAATGCCTTAGCAACAAAAGGAGGGCTGAGGAGAATCTCCATCCTTTATTGGATGTGGGGGGAAACACAGGGACAAAGGACTAGGAAAAGGCCAAGGTTCTTAATTCCTTCTTTGCCTTAGTCTTTAATAGTAAGGCCATTTTTCTCCAGACACCCATCCCACCGAGCTGTAAGACCTGGATTAGGACCAGAATGAAGCCCCCATATTCCAAGAGGAAATAGTCATCAACTTGCTACTCCACCTAGACACACACAGGTCTATGGAGCCAGATGGGATCCATCCAAGGGTACTGAGGAAGCTGACAGAAGTGCTCAGTGAGTCACCTTCTGTCATTTATGAGCAGTCCAGACTAACCGAGCAGGTCCCATTTGACTGGACCTTTGAAAACTGGATGCACAACTACAAGAAGGGCTGGAATTAGGATCCAGGGAACTGCAGGTCTGTCAGTGTGACCTCAGTGTGGGAAAGGTTATAGTGCAGATCATCTTGAGTGCCATCATGTGGCAAGTACAGGACAACCAGGGGATCAGTATCAGACAGCATGGATTTGTGGAAAGCAGGTCGTGCTTGGCCAACCTCATCTGCTACTTCACAAAAGTGACTTGTTTAGGGAATGAGGGAAAGACTGTGGGTATTGTCTACTTGGACTTCAGTGAAGCCTTTGACACTATTTCCCACAGCATTCTCCTGGAGAAACTACTGCTCATGGTTTGTGCAGGTGTACTCTTAAGTGGGTAAAAAACTGACAGGATGGTCAGGCCCAGAGAGTGGTAATAAACAGAGTTACATCCGGCGGGTGTCTGGTCACAAGTGGTGTCCCTGGTGCTCAGTATTGAAGCCAGTCCTGTTTAATACCTCTATCAATGACCTGCACAAGGTGATCGAGTGCAACCTCAGTCATTTTGCAATGATACCAAGCTGGGAAGGAGTGTTGATCTGCTGGAGGGCAGGAAGGCTCTGCAGAGGGATCTGGACAGACTGAATCAATGGGTCAAGGCAAATTGGATGAGGTTCAGCAAGACAGAGTGCTGGGTCCTGCACATGGGTCACAACAATCCTATGCAGCACTATAGGCTGAGGGAAGAGTGTCTGGAAAGCCTTCCAGTAGAAGAGGCCCTGGGAGTGCTGGTCAGCCACCAGCTGAACATGAGCTATCAGTGTGCCCAGGTGGCCAAGAAGGCCAATGGCATCTTGGACTGGATCAGAAATAATGTGGCCAGCAGGACCGGGGCAGTGATTCTTCCCTTGCACTCTTCACTGATAAGGCCGCACCTTGAATCCTGTGTCCAGTTTTGGGCCCCTCACTACAAGAAAGACATTGATGTGCAGGAGGATGTCTAGAGAAGATGATGGAGCTGATTAATGGTCTGGAGCACAAGTCTTATGAGGAGCAGCTGAGGGAACTGGGGTTGTTTAGCCTGGAGAAAAGGAGGCTGAGGGGAGACCTTACTGCTCTCTACCTGAAAGGAGGTTGTGGTAAGGGGGGATCAGCCTCTTCTCCCAGGTAACAAGCGGTAAGACCAGAGGAAATGGCCTCAAGTTGCACCAAGGGAGTTTTAGACGGAGTGTTAGGAAAAATTTGTTCACAGTAAGGGTTTCAAGCACTGGAACAGGCTGCCCAGGAGAGTGGTTGAGTCACCCTTGAAGGTATTTCAAAGACACATAGATGTGGTGCTTAGGGACATGGTCTAGTGATGGACTTGGCAGTGCTGGATTAATGGTTGGACTCAATGACCTTAGAGGTCTTTTTCAACCTAAATGATTCTATAATTCTAATTATGTCTCCATGTGTCTTGGGAGGTCTACCTTTCTAATGAGATCAACCTTTCTATGTCTCTGCTGTGATTAGGATGGCTGGAGGATCCAGGCTTCCACAGGAAGATATCTCTTCCACTCCTTTCACAAAACAGGAGTTATCAGACTTTTATCTATACAGACATTAATCACTACAGTAAGCTGTCTAAAGAGGTATAAGGTGAATTCACACTAGAACTGCAAAGTGTTTCCTGGTCTTAACATCCTTTTTGAGTAAAAGAGAAAAAAAGGAGACTCATTTTCATTGACTCGTTTGTTCTCCTGTCTGTTCATCACCAGAGCACATACTTCAGCATGGAAAAGCAGTGTGACTCAGACCACCTCTGCCTCTTCCTCATCAAGAGTTCAGTGCTCCTGAAGTGCAATGTACATCCTGATTAGGGGCTGCCTTCAGCTAATCAATACGAATGGTAGGCAGAAGAGTATGTTAGACCTCTCTCCTTCCTCTGAAGCATGCATCACTGCCACAGGGACAAGGCTTATGCCCCACTGAGATCTAAACAACTGCATTAGTGTACTGAAGTTGGTTATGAGGAACAATCCCCATCTAAAGAGCATGTGGAGACTCCTTCTTGAATAGGTGTCTCATTTTGTTTCTGTGTTACTTAATTCTTCCCTGTTCTGATGGAAAGACATTACTTCTATAGTAAAAAATAAGGGTACAGAATCAGAGTTCCTCCTAATGAGGGTGGGGTGTTAGATCTTATCAATTTCTAAGCTATAATGCGTTTTCTGGTGCTGCCAATGCAAGCTCTCTTCATCAGCTCCATCCAGAAAAATACAAGCCTATTCATTTGTTAGCAAAATGTGTCCATTGTGTAAGACTTTCCTGTCTTCCAAGTAGTAATAATGCAATACATTCTGTAAAAGAGAACAGAGTGAATCAACTTGGGACCTAATTACCTCAAAGAAGGACAATTCCCTTACAGAGCAAACAATCTTACTAGGATACCCAACTCAATCATATCATGAATTGCTTTTGCCTGCTTTTTCTGGGCTTTTTTGGTTTGGGAGTTTGGTTGGTTTTTTTGCAAGGGAGAGGGAGGAAGGAGGTAGAGTTTAATATTTTGGTTTTGATCAGCAAACAAAAAAGAATTAAAAACCATTGTAATTTGAGGCAACACCTCACATTTCTCCAGGTGTCTCACTCTGTTTATGAAGCTGTTTCTCAGAAGGTACCAAAGATATTAACAGCAACAGGATGAGAAGTCAAGCCTTTTATGCTGTGAATAGTATGAAAAATGTTTGTTTTCTAATGGCTAAAGTGACTCCTGTAATTCTCAATATTTATATTTCGCATTAATTCATTTATTGTCTTATGGATCAAGAGTCACAAATCTGAGAGTCCTTGAGAGTCCTAGTCCTATTGGGGCTAATATTTAGCTTTCGGAATTAGCTTGAAAGATGAAAAAAACCTCAGTTAATGAGACAGCTTCATTTCACTCAAACCATTCATCTTAGAGTACATTGTTGAGATGATTGGACAAATGATGGCATTATTTATATATTTATTTATTTATTCATTCACTCAGTGTATCACTAAGACAGAAGCACAAATGCAAAAGTAGAAACTAAACAGCAACAGAAAGATTTGTGATGGTCCCCAAGCAACACAGACTGATTTGCAAAATATAGAGAACCAGAAATACTGTGTAAAGATCAAGAACTGAGTATTAATAAAACTGTCATGGACTACTGCTCTTACTGGATTACTTTTCCTAACAGAGTTGATTCCATAGGTGATGTCAAGAGGAATATTCTTTTAAGCTCCCTACCTCTGAGAGATCTAGCATCATAAATCCACAGACATTCAAAGATAAATAGGTGCAAAGATATGCAAAAACCCTTCCCTTCAGGAAATAGGCAGAAGTTCAGAGTTCAGACAGTCTAACTTCATTTTTTTGTGGCTTCCAAAGTATCTACTTTATTCCTCCTTTTTTAATACAAGCAATGAAACTTCAAGGGGAGAATTTGCTTCTATCAAAAAAAAAAAAAAAAAAAAAAGGCCTCCTGAAAGTGAACGGGGTTCTTTTTGTTCCTCTCATTACTAAGATTTCAAAAATACAGTCTGGTCTTTGAAATCTCTCAAACTCCATTTTCTTTGCTTCTTTTTTTTTTTTTCTGCCGTTATCAAAGATAATTAGGTAAAAGCATTCCTATCACAGAAGTAAACTAAGCAGCAGATTAAGTGTTCAAATCAATTGAAACAATTTCATAGAGCTTCAGTCACAATAAATACATAAACCATGAATCCCAATTTCTTGCAATACTAATGACAAAAGGGTAATGTAGAAAAATTAAATTAAATTGATTTTGATGGATACAATTTTTTAATGTCAAATTACACTTAATGTTTTTTACTCAACAATTAATTATATATTAAACTGCAATAAATTACTGTGTCAGTGCAGATCTTCTTTCCTATTGTTGAGGATGTTGAACTGGGTTTTATGGTATCATGAATTTCCTGAGTTGCATGATACAGTTTATTACAAAGTTCACGCTGTGTCATGCTGTTTCATGAATGGCATAATACAACTTTCTTATTTTTGAAAGATTAATGCCTTGAGATCCATATTTGAATGTTTGTCAGTTCAGGATTAACTGAAAATCTACATAAAATATAGCTTCCCCAAATCACAGGCAGGGAAAACATTTACTGCTGCTTTAAACCCTCCCAGATTATAAAATTTAATAAGGCCACGTTGTCACTACCTGCATCAATTCCCTTTTACATCAGGAACTTTCTGTAAAAAGTGTTTCTGTAAGTAAGATACATATGCATGTATAAGAAACAGACCCAAGCACCTAAGCAGAGGAGGATGATACAGCTGTTGGTGGGGGCAGTTTCTATGGCAATGTAATGAGCAAAATTTGTGATTCCTTGATTTCGGAAGAGAATGCATCCCTTCCCATTGTCATTTCTGCTTCATTAGATGCTCACAGCTACCAGCAGCTGCCCAGTGCTCTGTCAGGGTGCATAGCAGCAGAGACCAGGCAACCACCACTATGCCTGCCCAGCTGTGATGGGCAGCTGGAGCCTTGGTGCAACTGTCCGCAAATCTGAGCAGAAAATTAAGGTTATCCCAGGAAAATCAGTAGCAAAGTTCTTTTCAAACTTGTTGCTGTGATGTTGACTTTCACAGTTTGATTTTAGGTTAAGGAGAAGGAGCAAGAGGACTACTGCTTTGGTATTATTTGTTCTTGGGATGCAAATGCTAATTGCTCTTGATTATGACAGATTTAGTCATCATAAAGTTGCCATCACCTTCTTCCCACTTACTCCAAAGTCTTTCATTTGAAAATATTCTTGACTTCCCAGGCAAATGCTGGAGCAGGAGACACTAGCTACACTGCCATACATCAATTTCCATTGTTGAAGCTAAACTTCATTTTCCTATCCACCTGGGCTGAAACTTCTAGTTTTTCTGTCTTTATTCTTGTTCTATCCCTGTTTTATTAATGTCGAGTTAATGGCAAATTGTGCTATCTTGCAATTCTCTTCCTTTCTCCCAGCTTTTGCGAAAATGCATTCAGCACCATTAATCACAGGACTTTGGACTCTCCTGAGTAACTTGCCAATGGATTCACCACAGTTCCCTGACTACCTCTTCATCACTAGCGTCCTAACAGACGGGGACTCATCACGTCAGATAGGTCTATCTGCCAGATGCTTCCCAAAGGGAATTCCTCCTCTTTGCAGCAGTTTTACATCTCTACTTCTGTCTTTGAAAAGAGTATTTTCTAATCCTCTAGAAAAATGATTTGATTTTGTTCAATTTAAGGCATCAGAAGTATTTTGATGAAGACATTTAAGAAGGAATATTACCCTGAGATCTTTTGATTAAATCCTATTTTGGACTCCCAGCTTTTGGCAGACAGAGCCTGGATGGAGAGATATTAGTATGGTTAAGGTGTATACCCACATACATTTACCTGAATTCATTTCCTTACATTTTATCTCTGGTAATGCATAAATTGATAGCCATGCATACAGCTCTTAACTTTTAATAAGATATTAAAGTATATAAATTATCACTTAAAGCTATCATTCAACAACAAATGAACATTTTAATAAGTCCACTCGGTAATTTATGCTGATGTGAACTGGTCCAGAGCCTTTATTACTCCGATATCTCCAGCTATTAGCAATGCCAACCTGTCTTATGCAGCCTGACATTTTCTGGTGGCAGAGGCCTAATGCCAGATACCTCATGTTTCAATTTACATACATTAAAAGTTTAGAATAGTTGAGACAAAGCAAGATCGTGTGCTTGAAAATGCAGATAAGATTTTTTGTAAAATATATATATAAAAATCATCAAGAAAAATCATGAAGATCAGCACTTCAAAAAGATAGGTGTGGAGTGGAGAGTGGGGAAACCTTCTCTATTTCAGACTTCAGAGAATTAAAGGATTACCTTGTAATTGCAATACCTCACTCATTAAATTAACTCTTTCCTATGACATTGTGGAAATGAAAACACCTAACTTATAGGTATGCTCCAACTGTTTTTTTGCTGCTGTTTTTTAAAAGATTTGTGACACAAACTAAGTAATTTGAAGGAGTTTTGGCATCAGCCAGTGCCCTACACACACTTTGGTGAAGAAAATATTGAGACAAGTGGGACTTAAAACCAGGAAAACAAGATATTTGGTTTAGCAGGTGTCTTTTCTGGGGTGGAGTTTGATCTGTGAGAAAAAGAGAGCTGGAGACCTTTAAACAACAGTCTGGAAGCACTGCTAATTATAAGTTGTGGAGATAAAGTTTGTGCTTTTAAGGATGACCACAATACTGCAAATTAAATCTTGGTGGTAAAGAACATTGCTTCCTACCTTATAAGGCAGAAATTAAAGGTTTTCATGAAATCTCTCTCCAAGCAAAAGGAAACATAATGATCCTGTAAGTCCCAAGGGCTCTCTACCTTTCTCCGAATGGAGAAGATCAAAAGACAAATACATGATATTTTTATAGATTGAAGTGATAAGTGGGAAAATGAAGTTTGAGTGGCTTGAAAATAATGGAAAGAAAGTCTTGATTTAAGAAGAGTTAGAGGCCTTAGGGAGGGATATAAAAGGGTTTAAATTTCCAGGCCCATCCAACTCAATCTTTCAAGCATGAAGGATTTTAAAGTGCTTTAGGTGCATCTATAATAAAGTTTATGCTGAACTAATGATCTCCTGCAGAAATTATCTCTGTGTGGAGTAAGGTACATACAACAGAGCATCATACAGCTTTATTCCCCTAGGAAATCAAAAACTTTAATTGTACAATGTGAATAGTTTATCAGTATCTCAAAACACTCTCATACTGTGATCAGGTTGAATATATACAATACTAAGCTTCTTAAGATTCTTATGTTATTCTTGGATTCATTCGCTTCCAATTTCAGGGGTTTTTTGCAACTTTATTTTCCCTTTATTGTACCAGTGAGAGATCTGCCTACTAGAGTGATTGTGGCTCTCAGATATTGTAAATTTATACAGTGGTTTTTATTATGAAATTCAGTTTGATCATGTTTTAGGCACTATCGATACATAAATATAATATATTAATGATAATATGATGCTATTTCTTTCCCTCACCTAAATTAATGTATTTCTGTGAGGATTCTGTTCATCCTGCTTGCCTCCACTCATAAATTTTAATATGAGATATGATGATAAGATATTTATATGAAATAATTCAGTGTTTTTAGTCTATTTACAGTGCAAAATTTAGGTGGCATAAACATGGTTGTAGGTAACCTAAACTGTACCAGACTTTGAAGCGAGGATGAGGAGTGATGGGGTCATTATGCCCATCACTGAAGATGATCCCCTTCTTAGGAAAAAGAAAAAGATGTAGATTTTTCAGTGCTCTTCCTCAGGAAGACAGTGGCCAGCCTGGTAAAAGCTGGGAGAGGTAGTACAGAGGGGATGAGAAAACCCACTCAAAAACAGCATAGTGAGCTAAAACACCTTTGCTAGTTTACTGCAAAAGCTTGTATTCTCTGAAAAACTTGCATTAAACTGTAGGGTTATTAGCAAAGGACCTAGTTTTCCACTGCTTTGGTGAACGTGAATGACATGTAAAAAACCACAATTTGGTTTACAAGCCTGAATGTCTTTCCAGACAGTGGAGAATGAGGGCTCTAGTGCTGTAAAAAGCCTAGATTAATTTTTTCTGTCCTGTCAGACTCTCTACTCCTTGAAACGTGCTGTCTCATCTGGCATTCGTCATAGTCACAGAGCTTTTTTTTTCTGGGGAATAAATAAAAGACTTCTGTCTCACCTCTTAGAGGACCAGAAGTCTTCTTTTAAACTATTTATGTCTTCTTTTTGCTCTGCAGTCTGCTGAGCAACACATAAATTTTAAAGAACATTTCACAAATATCTCACAACTTTTCAAAATTATATTGTAGAAGCCTGACATTTTTAGCTGTTGACTTTACAAACACTTGTTTAACCATTGTTCTGGTAGCAAATATACTAGTTAAGAGTCTCATTTCAAGAACAGACAATAGAGTTTCTTCCTACTATTTACATGCTAACTTCCCAAGGAATTTTCAAAGAAAAGGAGTCGAATATTACATTATCACAAGCATGTCCTGTCTTTATTCATTCTACAAGATATTCTGCCTTTCTGCATGATAACTTATCTTTCCAGAAAAGGACAGCATGGTAGTCATGGCAAAGGTTACTGGTATGATATTCAGCACTGGGAAAATTTGCAGTTTTGCCATACATGACAGAAATTCATGATGACTCTTTGTCTTTTTGAAAATTTAAGTAAACAACAATAATCATGGTTATAAATATTTAAAATACCTTATGAAAGTGTGAGGCTGCAAATGGAAGGAAATAAGAAAATACAAAGGAAAAGCCGACAGCAATGGAGAACATCTATTTTGTTTTACTAGAACTTCCACACAGGAATTTTTGTAATGCTTTATGAGGCATGTATAGTAGAAAGGAAGACTCTGCCAAATTTGGGATTTTGATCCAGAAAACGTTGGAACTCATGAATGTGATCTGTGTCTTTTGGAGAGTATCCATCTTCTGTTTTTCCTTCAACAAGCTGTTTACTTTTCTACCATCTCAGAGCTCCATTCATCTACTACATCTTCGGCAGTGACTAGGCAAAGTTGCCTGTTTAAAGCTACTTTTTGGGAGGGCAACAGGCTGTTGTTACAGTCAATGTTCGTTCATTGCAGGATGGGACTAATCAAGCCTGCCTCAAGCCACAAAAAGCAGGACACTTTCCCTCTGCCCTCTCCTCCCACCCCTTTAGCTTCTTCCTGTCTCCAAAATTGCAGTGGGATGCAGATGCTTGCTACCATATAATGACATACATTATTACTCTTTTGCAAAAGTGAACAGGGGCCCGATTGCACATTGAGCCTTGCATGCGAGTACTATACTGCCAGGTTTGTTTTCCTAACTTGTAATTGTAAAGTGACCTCTTCCAGCATTATCAGGCTGCAAGGAGCCAAGAAAATCATTATTGAGAATTTGGCAACCCTGACGAAGAGGCTGTTGAGTCTGCATTAGGGGATGAAATAAGAGCTTTCTACTGTGATCCTAAGGAGCAGACAAGGCTTGTGGTAAAGGTACAAATCTCTTGATTTAGGGTGGGTTTTTTATTATAGAAAAAATAGGGAGAAAAAACAGCAGGCATTGTCAGAGCAAATTGTCTGTTTTGTTTGAAAACCCACATCTAATAACAATATAGCTCTGGATACTTGACATTATCCCATATTCGTCTATGATGACTGAAGATATTGTTGTAGGATTATTTCAATGTTGTTTTTTTTCCACCACAACCTTATTCCTGAATGATATTCGGATGTATTATTATTGCCTCTAAAAACCGTAATGAAGTATTCCTGTAGTAGTGCTTTTAGAGGCAAATTTATGTTTAGAAAGTCTTATCTCTATTTCTCAATGTTGAAAATTCAAGTTTTTTTTCTCAAATCTAGAAGATGCTACCAGTCTTTCTGGCTTCTGTACCAATTCCTATGAAACAATGATAATGTAGTTTAATCTTGTGTTTATTTTTAATTTCCATTTGCCTTTTAAGCTTCTGATTTTTGTAGTGTGTTACTATTTTTATATGCTGTATATTTTTAATGACTAAATATTGATGTACAACATTTCGTCTTTATACTGTGCAATAGTACTGTGATATTCTGTTTCTACATTTGAACTGGAAAAATTTACAGACTGAAATCTTTCTGAGTATAATATGGCAAATTTGAGGAACGTGAATCCATTCATTTTCAATTTACAGTTCAAAGCTTCTTGATAACAACATGGAAGTCCAAACCTGCAAGGAAAACTGCATCTTCTTCTCAATGCCCCCATATCCTGATTTGCAAAAATTTTGGCAAAGTCTTATTTCACTGAGACTGAGGGCTTGTCAGTATTTGGATTAAATAAAGGCTGTGGCAATTGTCTGCCCTGGTTTTTGTAACAGCTTTTGCAAGCCTAAGGAAGCTGAGCTAGACAGGCAGTTTTACATGTAAAAGGAATTCTTCAGTGTTAGTATGCCACCTAACCTATACCTGAAATAGACCCATTTCTAGAGTGTGAGTGTGCTGCAATATAGCTCCCCATCAGTTTGCATTAATATATCTACCTCACAGTAACATCTGGCAATATCTGCGTGTACTTTGGACAGATAAACATTTCAACTGTATATATGCTAGGGCTCACTCCTGGACTCCTGCAGTGTCAGAATCTCAACGTGGTTTTAAAATAAAAAATGCAACTGGTTTATGTCGTTAAAAGCTGTTCTATGTGCAAGCTAGCAGACAGTCTGAGGATGAGGAAGGACTTTTCCAGTTACTAAAATGAGGAGATTACTATCCTGAGGATGCTTTCCCACACTGTGCTTCCAGGTGCCTCCCAGGGAACAGGCATGCAGTGACTCTCTAAACGAAAATGAACCTGCCCATCTGGAACTGGAAGCATGGGAGAAGGCAGTGCAGGTAGGTGAGCTGGTGGTGTCTTGTCAAACCCACAGCCCCAGCTGCAAGGGGCAGTGCTGTTCCTGGAGCCCAGCCCTGGGCTGTGGAGCATGTTGCCTGTACACCCTGCATGGTGCAGGACAGAGAAAGGGCTCACTGCAGCCCCACTTCAGCAAAATGGCCTGCACCTCATCTGCTTGTCTCTCTTTTGCTGAAGCATTAAAATGGCCGTGTTGTGTTTAGACTATCATTTTGGCAGAAATCAGATCTCAAGGCAGTATCATAGTTTTCCTAGATGAATTGCAAGGTTTCAGAGGAGTAAGTTGGGCTCAGTTTGTAGATCTGAGTGGCATTTTTTGATTGTTTGTTTTGGGGTGTTTTTTTTGTTGTTTGGTTTTGGTTTTTTTTTTAATTGGTACAGGCTGAAAAATTTGTAAATGTCTTTATGAATTAATTTTTAGGTTTGGCTTTTTCATACCACTATTATAAGAAGGAAAGTCCCCAAGTGATTAAGTAAATCATTAATGAAATTGGATAAGTTGTAGTGTGATGAATCGGTAAAAGAGGTCCACTGATTAATTTATTCTTGGCTTTGCCATTAACATCAGCCAACACAGTAAATATCAGCTGAGTTAAAGCTTAGGGCAATATCGGTCTTTAGTGCAAAAGGAAGTTTCCAGTTACACTGAGTGATTTTTATACAAGGCAGATGTGGATGCTATGAGTAAGTAAATGTCTTCTTTGCCATGCTGGTGATATGTTTACATAATACATTATTATTTTATTTATTACTATAAGAAAAAGTGAAAGAGATACTCTGAAGAAATAATGTACTGGAAGGGATGACATTTGAACCAAAACAACACTAGTTTGTGAACCAAAACATGTGATTATGTAATTAAAGGTTGAAATCAAGAGGAGTCCTACTCCACTTGATTACAGCTTAGAAGATGCTTTGCTATACAGGGTTGCAAGTCTAGACATTGGTAATGGTAATTACATAGGATGGTAATTCCTATGTACAAATCCTTAATGAAATGAATCCTGAGCAAGATAACTGATTTTTAATCTGAATTTAATTTCAAGTGAATGCACTTCTTTCAGCAGCTTGACACACATAAAGGGTCAAAATCTGCTTTTTGAAGGATTTCAAAGGAAAATCTTGTATAGCAGCAGGGCTCTCTCACACGATGACACTGAAAGCTGTCACAGAGCTTGTTACGGTCTTTTAATTTAAGGAAAAAAATATTTTTTGGATCAACCAATACATATTTTCTTGTTTAGCTTTTGCTTTTTAGAGTCTTTTGCTATTCCAGTCTAAAATTCATAGCCAATTTGCAGACATATCAATTTGTGTTAACACTGACCTCCCCTCTTTCATTAACGTTTACCCCCAGAAATATTTACAGACTGCTATAGTATCTCCTCTCAGACTTCGTTTTGTTGAGTGAAAAAAGTTAAGCACTTCTATTCTCTTGTGCACAATAGGTTTTTATTCTCCTTTCTATCTTCACAGTCTCTCCATGCACCTGTTCCAGATGGAGAAAATGTTTCTTGAAGGTGAATAATGTCTATATGAGGTTTTACAAAAATTTACACTAAAGCATTAATCCTTCTCTATTGCTCTGGAAAATATTTACCTCACACTTTAGGATTGCAGATGTGGGGGGTTGTTTTCAGAGTCATAGAGCACAGATCAGAGTTATTTTATCACCCACAAAGCCATTTTTTTTCTTCCCCTTTTACTTCCAATGAGTGATTTCCCAACTTGCAGCAGAACTTTCCATTTTTCAAGTGCAAATGTCTGTACCTGAACTAGACATTAAAAGCAGGAATAAAGGAAATTAAGATGTTTGTGGCTCTCAACACTTTTCTCAGCTTCTTTCTAACTTTTTTGATACACAAGCCCTTTTGGTGTCTTCTCCTTCATGCACTTAGTGGCTGTCATAACCAAATTCACTGTCTGCCCAGGAAGGGAACTGAAAAGTGAACTCTCAAGGACAACATGCAGAAACTCTCCAGAGCCATCAAATCATCCCACTGGAGTCCCCAGCTGGCTTTCTGTGGGGTCTCCTGTGGATATTTTGGCACCTGCTGTGCCAAATATCCTGTGGATAATTTGGTTACCTGCTGGTAAACCCCAGGAAGCAGGTGAATTTGAGAGGCCCTTTGGTGTTTGCCTCTGAGAGTGGACTTTGGAGGAGATGTTGGCACTGTGAGCAGCTACTTTCCTTCCAAATACCAACAGAGAAACTCTGAAGATACTGCTGATGTGCAGTAATTGCCTGCACATCATCTTACACACATGTATCCTGGGAACATCTGAAGTTCTTGATTTTTCCTTATTACACCTCAAATATCAGATCAGAAAATCTGTCTCCTGAAACTCAAAAGCCTTTATCTGAAACATAAAATGAATAAAAACCTAAAGGATTTTGATACAACTGTATATCAAATACAGATCAACAGGACTAAAATACAAGATACTGTGATTCTCATTAAAACAAAACTGATGATTATATCTACAGATTATCCTTAAACACTCAAGCACTAGAAAACCATCCATGCTTCCTATCAATTCAAATAGAATTAGGCAATGCCACGGGTGTTTTCAGTTTCAGATTATGCAAAATTTGCAAATAAACAATCTCCATTATTATTTGTATCATGTCTATATTTTGTCATCTCCTAGCATCACTTGCCATGTTTTATAGTTTTGCATTCTAACACCTATGTTCTAACCTTGGGTGAGGACAGTATTCACTGTGGATCATTCTTCAAAATCCAAATAATCCTGTTGATATGCATGACCCTGCCTCAACTAATTTGGTACAGGTCTTTAAAACAGCACACATATAACCATGTGCATACAAATTAAAGAGAAAGAGAAGAAAGGGGAAGGGAGATTAAGCATAGAGAGAGAGGAGATAGCAAATCTAAAAGATCAAGCCACATTTGATAACATTTAGTGAGCATACAGAAAAATAAACCTGCAACTGGACTAACCGTACACAGGCAATGAATACTGTAATGTCTTGCAGTAGCTTGTAAGATGTTGCAGTAACAGCTTTTGATTAACTGCAATATTATTACTTAAATGCACAATAGTATTTAGATTTTCAACACATTTTTTCTGTTGCTACTGTTCGTGACACTTAACATTAATGTCACCTTATTTTACAGCTTTTGAAAGTGCTGGGTGTCATTACAAGCCTGAAATAAGATAAAAGCCAGTAATAGTATGGCTCTTAAAATAGCAGTACATTGAGAGAGAGATAAGAGAAAATATTTTTTTTTCTTCTCTGAGTAGACTAGACTGCTGGTTGTAAAAGACTTATATGCACATTGCATTGATATCGAACAAGTCAGTGCCTGCTTATTGCCACTGAAGAAGGAAGAACATGAACAAAGTTTGCAATCACTATGGAAACTGGGTCTCTGGTTGCTGTGTTGGCACTGGCACATCTGTCGGGGGCAGCAGCTGTTCCAGAGGATTTCTTCCAAGAAAGCTTTTCCTGAGACTTGTATCTGGGACTGGGCCTAGGGCTGCAGGGCTTGTTTCGACAAAAATCTAAGAGTCTGCACGAGCATAATTTTTTTCTTCACTTTGCCCTGGTAAGGCAACTCTATGTTTTCTCTTCAATGTTTGAAGAGCTTGCAGAGTAAAACAGTGGGAGAGGTGACACGCAAATCTTTTCTACTATGCGGTTCACAGTCTTGATATTGTGGCAAATGAAGAAGCAGTCCAGCTAGCAGATAATGGAGAGCTTGGCTCTTCTTCAGCCTGGTATGTGGCCTGTTAAAAGCTTACTGCTGCTTAATTTAGAGTTTGGACAAAAATTGTTGGGATTGCAGGTTTTTTTCTTATGCGTGGCTACTAGATATAGAATCACAACAAAGTACTTTCTGGTATCAGCCTCAGCAGAATCATTCTGTGTAAAAGAGGAGAGCAGGGTGCCTGGGAATGGCAGTACCCTAAGGGAAACCAGCCACCAGCAAAAGCATAGATGCTCTCAGGGCTGACATGTGAAGGCATGGAATTTTTATGAACCAGAGACTCTTATTAAGATAGTATTTGTCTTTTAATAGGCCCGTCAATTTAATTTATTTTGTTTAATTTTAAATATGTTATCTTAAATAAATAAGTCTTCAGAACACTGCATAGACAGATTAAAAGGAAGATACATTTCAGGTATAATTTTCCAGTGCCAATGACATCCACGGGACTACTGAAATAAATGGTGAAATCTCATGAAATGCTATGTACTCAATAGGTAACAGCTCAATCTTTTTGTTCTGGGAAACCTTTCAAAATCTGTCCATGACCTTTTTTTCCAGTGATAATGGGTTGTGGAATGTTTGTATCACACAAATTCTTCACTGTTGCTACTACACTGATGGTAAAAGAAAAACTTTTAAAAGTGTATCTTAGGGGTGAAGGTATTCCTGTAGCAAATGAAGCAATTGCTCATGAAAGAATGTAAGATTACAGAATACTCTGAATTTAAGCTGGTGAATACCAACCCAGTTTGGCTGTCCTGATTGACACAGTCTGGATTTAATGTAATTAATAGGTGAAAAAAACAGGAAAGAAGAGTCACACAACCAGCTGATTTGTCACAGACCTCCTTAAAATTCTTAGTAATTTTTCTTTCAAGAACTGGTGCAACACTACAATCTCCTTCATTATTTATCTATTAGGAATATATATTTTCTTTTCTTGAGGAAATCGGTGCCTAAGCACATAAAGTGCCACATCCAAAAAAGCAGATTGTTGAATTTTCTGCTCCTGATGTATTTTCCTAATTGTACTCTGAGTGAATATTGTAATATCTAGTTGGAAATAAACTTCTAAGTCTTTGCTTTTTATGATTTATAGTGCACCAGAATCCCTAGTTTGCTATAACAAACATTTACTTGTTACCTTGTTTATATATAATTGACTTCAGAGAGAAGACAGTATTAATTTTTCAGCCAGAAGTTTATGTAATTAATGATGCATTTATATCCATGTACATACGAACTGTATTGTTCTCTTATTAATCCTTGAAAGCTACTAGGGTAGCACATTTTGGAGTGGTTAGAAAGAATTCAGGCACAAAGATCATTGAATTGTTGCTTGATAGCCAAATCTTTTAAAATACTTTATCACATTTATAACTGCTCTGAATTCGAATGGAAAATGTTTTTCTTTGGCTTTAACAATCACTGGCAAAGAAAAATAGATGGAAGAAAGATTCCTTCTTGTCTGCTAGATTACTATTTTTGTGAGAGAAGAAAGGAAAAAAATCAGAAGGCATGTTTTCTTTTGCTGAATGTTTTAATTGCAAATAGGTTTGTAGAATAAAATGAGTCCTTTTTGATGGTATTTTGCCATTGCTATGGAGGACTATTCAGATGACATACTTCATGAAGAAAGACTGCACCTGTTAAATACAGTTAGTCTGAAAAGATCTTAGCAAGTCTATCTAGTTTCTATGTTCACTAGCAGTAGGGGTTGCCTTAGCATAAGTGGAATCATTAGGTCAGCAAGACCTTCATGTGTAAATTCTGCTTTTCCGTAGTTCTGGACCTGCACTTTGTATTCTGTACGTGAATGGATGCACTGAGACATTCCTCAGACATGGTGCTGGGCTGGAGCACAGGCACACAAAGGTAGTTCTGATGAGTTTATTTGGCAGTGGAATGAGATCAAGATCTGAAGTACTACAGGGCATAGTCATACTTCACTCTCAGGAACAAGTACTGCCAAAGAAAGTTCAAAGAGCCATGTTTACAACCATGGAACAAGCTCCCTGTTGATTTCAATACCTGACATTACACAGATATGCAAACTCAATATATGTTCCATCTGTCCCTCCTCATTGCTATCTGCAGTAGCAGCACAACAAGCAAAGTACTCTCTTCTCTCAACGTGCTACCAGTCCTGCTGTGTGACAGCAGTGAAGACCATGCAGGGACAGAGAAGGAGGAAATAAAAGACATTATCTCAAAGTTTCTTACTTACCACAATACACTGGGGTAGTGCTGGAGTGTGTCAGTTTTCCCTGTTATGAATTGCCTCAGGTGAATGCAGTTGAAAGACAGAGAGAGTAATTTGTCTTCCCAAGGCTACACAAACAAGTGAACATTACAGGTATGACATCAACTTGGGAGATCCTGGACTCCTTGTGTCTTCTGGACAGTGGCATGCTCTTCTGTATGCTGGCAGATACAGCTGGCTTTTTATTATTCTGCCAAGATATTATTATATTGCTCTGCAATATTGCAAACAATCAAGATGTTTGGAATGTAATTCCAGCTCAGCAGGCTTTTAGCAAAAAGTCAAATTAGCCACCGGCATTAGGTCTCTGTAAACACCCACTGCTGGAGAACCAAAGCACCATAAAGTGTGTTGTATTCTTTCTGATACCAGAATTTTTTGGAAGTATTGCTCAAAGGAATGAAAATGTCCCAAAACACAGAAGTACATTTCTTCAGAAAGACTGGAAGTAATTTGGTTGCAGAATTTCAGAGATGCTGCAGGAATTAGGCTGCCCAGAAGGAACTGATTTATCAAATTTTCACAGAGTCACAGAATACGCCGAGTTGGAAGGGACTCACAAGGATCATCAAGTCCAATTACTGGCCCTGCACAGGACAATCCCCAAGATTCACACCATGTGCCTGAGAGTGTTGTCCAAATGTTTCTTGGAACACAGATTGGCACTGTGATCATTTCCCTGGGGAGCCTGTTTCAGTGCCCAATTGCCCTCTGGGTGAAGAACGTTTTTCTAACATCCAACCTAAACCTCCCCTAACACAACTTCAGGCCATTCCCTCAGGTTCTGTCACTGGTCACCACAGAGAAGAGATCAGTGCCTGCCCCTGCTTTTCCCCACAAGAGGAAGTTGTAGACTGGGATGAGGTCTCCCCTCAGTCTCCTCCAGGTTGAACAGACCAAGTGATCTCAGCTGCTCTTTACGGTTTCCTCTCAAGGCCCTTCACCATTTTCATTGCTCTCCTTTGGACACTGAAACACCTTAATATCTTTCTTATACTGCAGTGACCAAAACTGCACACAATATTCTAGGTGAGGCCACACCAGTGCAGAGCAGAGCGGGACAATCCACTCCCTCAGGTGGTTGCTGATGCTTTGCCTGATGCCCCCCAGGACACAGTTGGCCCTCCTGGCTGCCAGGGCACTGCTGACTCACATTCAACTTGCCATTGACCAGGATACCCAGGTCCCTTTCTGCAGCACTGTTTTCCAGCGTCTCATTCCCCAGTCTGTACGAACATCCAGAGTTGCCCCATCCCAAGTGCAGAATCCAGCACTTTTCCTTGTTAAACTTCATATGGCTGGTGATTGCCCAGTCCTCTGATTTGTGGAGGTCTCTCTGGAGGACCTCCCTGCCTTTGAGGGAGTCAACAGCTCCTCTCAGTTTTGTGTCATCTGCAAACTTGCTTAGTATCCCTTCCAGTCCTACATCCAAGTCATTTATGAATGAAGATGTTGAAGAAGATGTTGAAGAGCACAGGGCCCAAGATAGAGCCCTGTGGAACCCCATTAGTGACAGGTCACTAGTCTGATGCTACCCCATTCACTATTACCCTCTGTGCTTGACCTGTGAGCCAATTGCTCACCCACTGGATGATGTGTTTATCCAGTTGTGTGCTGGAAATTTTGTCCAGAAGGATCCTGTGAGAGACAGGATCGAAAGCTTTACTGAAATCTGAAAAGATGCCATCAGCTGGCTTCCCTTGATCAGCTAGGTGGGTTACCTCGTCGTAAAAGGAAATCAGGTTGGATAAAGAGGACTTTCCTCTCATGAGACCATGCTGGCTGTGACCAATGACAACATTGTCTTTCAGGTGCTTTTTAATACCTCCCAAAAAAATCTCTCCATAACTTTACCAGGTACTGAAGTGAGACTGACAGGCTTATAGTTTCTGTGGTCCTCCTTCTTGCTGTTTTTGAAAATCAGGTCAACATTCACCAGCTCCCAGTCAACTGGGATTTCTCTGGATTCCCAAGACCACTGAAAAATCATTGAGAGCTTTTGTGATGACATCAGCAGCTCTTTGTGGATTCTTGGTTGAGTCCCATCAGGCCCCAGAGATTTATAGGGATACAGCTGGAGATCAGATCCCACACAATTTCGGGGTCAACTGGGAGCTGATCATTCTCTCAGTCATGGGCCTCCAGCTCAGAGCATTGAGACCCCCTTGGTCCATTATCTGAAGACAGAGGCAAAGAAAGCATTCAACACCTTTGCCTTATGTCTGTCCCTGTTTATGAGGTGACCATCCTCATTCTGTAACGGGCCAATATTTCTCTACTACCTACTGCCATTAAGATTTTTGAAAAAACTCCTTTTATTGTCCTTCACATTTCTGGCCAGCTTCAAGTCTTGTAGACCTTTGGGAAAACAGGAATTTAGCTATCAAACAAGTGAATTATCATGTTATACCATCCCCCTTCCTTAATTCAGTTTACCTTCAGGACTACTCAGAATTGTGCTGTTAAGTTTGGTTACAGACTGAAACCTGTCAAACACAAAAAGATCCTTTCTTTGGACTGCTTGCTCAGTCTTACCAGAACATTGTCATCTGTCACCTATCGCATATCCATAACTTTCAAAGCACTGCATTTCAGATTTGGCATTCTACTTTGACTCCGTGGATTGACACATTACCCAAAATCTCTCAGTTCTGGTCCCTTTTTATGAGGTCTTTCATTATACATGTCTTGTTTACCAGACTTTACCTAGTGCTTTTATTAATATGCAAATAGCAAGTTTTCCACTCTGTGTTAAACACAATCTTGTTCCCTGGTTTCTCATCGGTAAGACTGTTCCTACCAGGTAGGTCTTCACTCTGATTTTCTTCCTGTTTTTTTTCCCTTTGAGTTTATTATTTCTCCATATCAGGTATTTTTGGGCATTGGCTTTGAGCAGATAATGAACTGTGCTTTTCTCCCTGCTGAAGGTTGTATAAACCTTTCATTTCATGGCATCTGCCAGTTAGAAAATGCTTAGTGGATTTTTTTTTCTCAGTAGCACTTAAACTGTAAACCAGCAGCAAAGACATTAACTTGCTGCTACAGATAGCAGTGAAAACATCATAAAGATACTGTGCCAAATTTGGTGTCAACAATTCAACAGGGTTATTAAGAAGTTGCAGAAAATTTAGATAAAAGCTGTAAGAATAAACAAAGGGCTGAAAACGATGCTTTATAGCGGTGTGAGATGTTCAATTTGCACAGATAGGAAGAAAGTTGGAGGTATATGCTGAATTTAGGGCCAGCAGGGGCAATTAACTCAGATTGTTTGACCTATGTATTCAGAAGATATTCAAGTTGATCAACTTCCTTAACTGAAGCCCCAAGCCTTTTTCTAGCTAAGCCAGACAATTCAGTCTTCAAAAGGTTTGTGTTACAAATAGTGAATAGATGAGTCCAATTTATGACCGATGCATCTGCAATGGGAAGAAAGCTGAGTGGTGCAGTTGACGCTCTTAAAGGTGTGTCATCTGGAGGGATGCCATCTAGAGGGACCTGAACAAGGTTGAGAACTGGGCCCAGGAGAACCTTCATGAATTTCAGCAAGGTCAAGTGCAAGGTGTTGTACCTGGATTGGGGCAATCCCAGACTTGAGTCTAGACTAGGAGAAGAACTGATTGAGAGCAGCCCTGTGGAGAGGGACTTTGGGGCTTCTTGTGAATGAAAAGCTGGACAGGAGTCAATAGTGTGTGCTTGCAGCTCAGAAAGCCAACTGCATCCTGGGCTGCATCAAAAGCAGTGTGGCCAGCAGGTTGAGGGAGGTGATTCTCCCCCTGTTTCTTGTGCTGAGAACCCAGACTTAGATGCAGTACTCCAGGTGGGGTCTCACAAGGGGAGAATAGACATGGACCTGTCAGAGCAAGTCCAGATGAGTGCCTCAAAATTATCAGAGGGATGGAACACCTCTCCTACGAAGGCAGGCTAAGAGAATTGTTTAGCCTGGAGAAGAGAAAGCTTTGGGGAGACCTCATTGTAGCCTTAAGGGGCTTATAAAAAGGAAGGAGAGGGACTTTTTACGTGGGTAGATAGTGACTGGACAAGGGGTATTGGTTTTAAACTGAAAGAGAGGAGGTTTAGATTAGGAAGAAATTCTTTACTCAGAGGGTGATGAGGGACTGGAACAGGTTGTCCAGAGAAGCTGTGGATGCCTCATCCCTGGAAGTGTTCAAGACCAGGTTGGAAGGGGCTCTGTGAAACCTGATCTAGTGAGCCTGTGGCAGGAGAGTTGGAACTAGATGACCCTTAAGGTCCCTTCCAACCTAAACCATTCTACAATTTTATGATTCTAAAAAATGATCAGATAAATTAAACCAAGATGACTCCAATAGATAAGTCATACCCTCTGGTTCACCAGAAGGCTAAAAAAAGTAATAAATTAACCTTATACTCCAATCACCATGACAAGGAGAGAAACTGCTGTCCAACTGGTCAGACACACCGATGACAAAAATTTTCTTCAGAGTAGTGGACTAAACGCTCTATTTTTATGTTGCCAACCACTGATGCTTCAGAGGAAGATGAGAAAACAAATAAAAACAGTAGACAGTTTTTTTCTGACCTTTGTAAGCAGTTAATTGAAACTCTTAAGGTCTGATTAATATAATTAGGTTAAAGCTTAAGTATTATGAGAGTACTGAGATAATAGAAAATATCCTGAAACCAGGGCGTAAAAAAAATGGAATGAAGATGCAGAAATGGGATAAGATTTCTTAGTTCATAAAGAAGAGCATGACATGAATTTATTGACAATTAGAAAGAACTGTGCAGACAGACTGTCATGAAGCAAAAAACATCTCTGTGGGGTTGCATAAAAAGTACCTCTTTTAAAAATATAGCCTATACTGCCCAAATCTGTTTATTGGTAAGCATTTCCACCTTATTAAGGAGTTGAATTTTTCTGATTTCTACAGCTGAACACTGATCCTTGCAATATCAATAACGGCAATGCTGCAAAATGTCTTTTGTCCAGCATTTGCATCTTGTATCACAAACAGATTCATCAAGCATCTCAACTTATTGTTTAAGGTACAGAATAAAACAAACTACTTCAACAATGTTGTGATCTCAACAAGGCTGATTTTCAAGTTCTCTGATCACATTTTTGGCTCTTCGTTTTAATCATCTCTTCATGTGTTTACACCTTTCAAGTTGTTGTTACCGTAGCTGGATGTAGTAACCAGCTATGAATTAATAGAAGACTGTATTTGCCCATGCTGGGATACAGAATATTTTATCAGCTACTGTCAGTGTACCACATAAGGGTGCAATTAGGTACATGCAGTTGTAAAAGCAGGAAAAGTTGTACTAGTCATCTGCTGGGAATGATGGTATTTGAGCACTTCAGAAATATAGTTGATGTGAAAAGTTCTAATCAACAGAAATATTGTGATCAAGGTTGAATGTGTCTCTCAATAATGCATTCTGGTTCCCATTGCACTACAGAGGAACAGATAGCAGTGGACCTTTCTGGCTTTATAATCTGTGAGACCAGACCTACAGGACCTTGTACTGTGCGAATGGCAGCCTTTGCTGGAGGCATAGAAGCACAACAAATCTCTCTGTGATAGACTAAAGAGGCTGATGTCCTCTATTAGATGAAGAGCAGTCCTCCTTCTCTTCTGCTTTTTTTTTTGTAGCATTTGTATCTCTGGGTCTGCCAAATTCTATAAAAATGGGTCACGCTTGGATCTGCGTGGGACTTGGTTTCTTTTTTTTTAATGACGGTGTCCTGACTGATTTATAGTCACTGTGAGCACTGCAGATAAAGAATCAAATGAGGAGTTATCAAGAAATGAAGAGGAAACTAAAAGACAGACTAGTTAGTGTTTCACAGAAGATTTGTTGATGTGATGAATACAAATGAAAACTATTCACTTTACAGAAAATTATGCTTCAAGTGCAATCTATGTACGTTTTCTTGCCTATCACTTCAACTGGAGCTGTTAGCCAAGCTAACTGCTAGATAGGATCATTTTGAAATATTTTATTTCAATAGGAATCTAATTTGTGCAAGGGAGGCAAAGGACAGACATGTTAAAGAATGCCGTGGTAGGACATTAATGTCCATGGACAACAGGGACTTAAAAATCATAAAAAGATACATGCTTCAGAGACTCAGAAATTTGGACACTCCTTTCTTGCCTTCTTGAAGACATACAATGAGCATATTTCTCTCTCTAACATCTCTCTTCCAAAACAGAAATATTTTTTTCACTTGTGCTCTCAATTCTACACACTCCTTCCTCCTTCAAGAATAGAGTAACTGAAATTTCCTGTCTCATTTAGGTTTTATTTTGTAAGGAGACAGGGTCTTCTGCTCCCAAAGGCTTATGCAGGCAAGGAAACCGACACAAGCACTCATGTCCTTCACTCAGGAAGATCCATTTATTTCTTGGTTGTTTGGCTTAATCAATAGGTATTAATTGTTGGGGTTTTTAGTCGATCCAAGGCCCGTACTTGCCCCCACTTAGGAGGTTTTCTTTAGAGTATCATAGTAGGATTCTTAAAATTTATTTCCTCTGTTTCATCCCCCAGATGACAGAGATACAGAGAAGGGGAATTAAGAAATAATAAACAACATTCTCCTTTTAAAATGAATATGTATACACAAGTTGCTTTACTCTCTTTTGTCAATGTAACAGGGAATAAAAATTTCATCTACTTCCTTTTCGCTGTCAAAATGGAGCCATGGAGGCCTGGTGTAACTAAGAGTCAGGCTTTCCAAGTGTGCTAATTCTGTGTTTGGAATATGTGTGATTGTAAAAAAGCAGACAGAGGTGTGTGTGGATCACTGTTACAAAGTTGAATATTACATATTTTGACTTGTTCAAATTTAATGAACCCCAGAAAGGACTTTTAGTGTTTACTTTTTCCTCATTTGACTCTAATTAACCTTCCCCATGATTCAGATGTCTGACAAATGTGGAGGGCCACAGGGCTAAGTGCTTTTTCCTATGATTGACTTTAATTAAGCTTTCTCTAGGCTGGAAACCCTTGCAAACTTAGGGAACTTTATTTTAATTGCCTTCTGCCAGATTTACTTATGCTAGACAAATATTATAAATCAAATACAACACTATTAGAAGCACGATGAACTGACTTACAAAGTGGTAGTCTGCCATGGTGAAAAACATTACACTTTACATCTGACTAGAAAGTGCTATGATGGGAGAAAAAAATTACTGATTTCATGAAGGCAACTTCTGGAGCATTGGTAGCTTTTCTTTTTCTGCAGGGTAGGTATGTGAAGACACCGAGTTTCAAACTCTTGTTATTCTTCTCCAGCTTCAGGGGTATTACATCATATTAATTCATACTACAAACTATTAAGTGGATACTCCAAGAACTTATTTCATGCATTGGACTGCTCACCAGGTCTCTGTTACAGATGATGGAATGAGGCAGCTCAATCTTAATTAGGGGTCTTTGTCACATAAATCATGGTATTTTTGCTCCCTGAGTCTGTCCTAAAAGGCTCATCAGGAGAACCAGACAAATAGGCACCAATTCTTGTACAAGTTAGTGCTGATATTATTATTCAGAATATTCCACAGAGAAATGCAGTTCAATGGGTGTTTGCAGAAATAAATGAAAGATTGTCCGTAACTCTTAAGTTATGAAAGTTTTATGAAAGTTTTTTTAGCGGGTCCTTTAAATCGTAGAGTTTTAAGTTAAAAATCTGTTGGCTCATGGATTGGGAACATCCCTTCTACGCAAATGAATGGCAAATCCTATTTTCATTCTATGTTGCACTGCTATAAATTGAACTGAGAGGCATTGTGAGTTGCACAAAGGCAGTATGCTGTACATTTTTGCTTCTTTTCCATCATACAGTATGTTCTGAAGGGTCAGCTGAGCTATATTTACTTAGTTATGCTTCTTCTATACGCTCTCTTTATGCTTGATGGGAATGATGTGACTTTCATGTTAGAATGCCATCCTGAGAAAACCTTTTGCAATTGCTGTTGTTGAAAGAGCTTATCCTTAATAGAAAAAGTTCTGAGAAGCTTTTTCTGGAAAGAAGCCTACCAAAACTGTCTTTGTGCTTAATTACAGTATAGCAGTGGTCTTAAAATAAGGGTCAGCCTTTTTCTTCAGTAACCAACAACTTGAAACCAGATATCAACAGGGGTTAACCACAGTGTCTCAGTGGTAATGACTCTGTGTTTTCTTCCAATTTTCTCCCTTTTCTAACACAATGTAGAGTGTTCTAAATTACAATCAAAATTATTATGAATGTGGCTTAGATGAAGTTAATTGCCGAGACATAATCCTTACACCTGAACCCATAAACAGTATTAAAAATGCCTAAATATTTAATCGTATTATATTAATATGATTAATACATACATAAATGTATGTGTTCATCTATACATTTATATACGCAACTATTCAAAACAACTACTTTATCTGAATACAGATCCTGCACAAAGTAGTCGACTGACAGCTCTGTTAGCTCTATTTATCCAGCTAATGTGTGTTGCCAAAGCTGTTGCAGCAAAAGGTTCTCCATGGGGACCAGCTTTGACTTAGAAAGAATAATTAAGTTTCTGTACCCTGTTGACACTCAGCTTCCAAGAGTGCTAATAAAAACACAGTACCAAGGTGGCAACTTTCAGACCTCAGCCCAGGACAACAAAATGCCCTAAGCCAATCTAAGAGCAGGGGCTAGAGCCTGCACAAAGCTGTTATGTCAAGAGAACAACTGTTAGCTTTCATAGATCCTACAGGGATGGTGGTTTAGCTTCTGCATTTGATATATTACCAGTCTTGTTGGAGGACTTCAGAGCATTTTCAAGGTAAGGGAGGATATATGAAGAGGGATGCATAATGTGGAATTGATGCATAAAGTCATTTGTTTTAAAAGTACTCAAAGCCCTCCAAATAGCAGAGTACTGTTTAAAAAATGGAGATATAAACTATTTTATGTAGTGTGGCTTTTGTCTTTGTTTAGTAAGAATCACAATTATTCATGTGAAAAAAATCTACAGCCATTTCCTGGTTTTAATTAATTCTATTTTACATCCTGACACTTTAACTTGCTCTTGATCAACTTCTAAGTGATCTGTTTGACATGTCTATCTTTAATTCAGAGTAATTGCCAAATCAGTTTGCAATTTATCAGAAATGTGAAGAGTAACTCTAGCCAGAAAGAGCTATTTTTCTTCGAGAGTGAAAGTAATCTATTACAAAGGGCCTAGGAGATTTAAGAAAAATAGTACTGTCATCTGAAATTTCTGAGTGGGAGAACCCCTTCAGATTTTTAAGGAAGAATTTTAAGTGATTTCTGCCTTCAATAAACTTGAAAATTATCTGACTTGAATGAAAAATATTGCCTAAATTCTACTGCCTTATTTAGACTAAGCTGAAAGCCCTGCAATCTATTACAGTCTAACCTATGTACTTGACATATATTTAAAAAACTCTGTGTAACAATTATAACGTATCTGAAAAAAGAGCTTATTCTTCCAGCTTCTTCACTGTATATAAAATCCCAGGTACGGACAGTCACATTTCCTCCTACTGACACATTGTTAATTTGTGTGTAACTCACTTTTGCCAGCTGACAGCAGTGGGATCAAGGACCTTACACGGAAAGGTCCTTTTCTAAAACTGATTAGACCAAAACCTATGCACATTTACATTTCTTCTTCTGGTTCTGGGAAATTAAACTAGAGCTGCAGCTGGGCCAATCATTTTAATGAATTGCAAGTTTACAAAACAAAACAAAACAAACAAAAAGAAAAGAAGAAAAAGGCAGATCTAGGATAATTTTGCAATTTAATGAAGCTGGCTCAAAGCTAGCATGACGTTTTGGTTCAGAAGAAGAAACACATCCTATGACTCTTGTTTCAAAATGTACACCATACAGTGTTGTAGCTTTTCACAGAAAATATATTTTTTCAATTTGGGATTAGCTAATTTCTTTAAGATTATTAATAAAATTAAAAAAGCACAAAACCAAAACAAAACACCAATGGCATTAAAATGAAACACAGAAGATTTCTCCAAATTTTTTTTTCTTCACATTTTGGTTGGGACACTGAGTAGAAAACCAATTAGTCACACAGAAGCTGTCTTATGGGCAGAGTCTGGTTATTTTTGGGATCATGAGCATTGCTTATTACTTAAACTATACAACTCAGAAGTCATCCTCAGAAAGGATGAAACTATGCATATTTCGTATTTTTAAAGACTGAGCAGAGCTAAGTATGTAGGGACTGTGACCAATGGCACAGCCACTATGTGTTCATTACCCATCTGGTAGACACTAAGAATATAGGCAGGCAGCGATTCCCTCTCATAGTTTGACTTAGTGATAATTAGAGGTGATGAGGACTGGTGTCGCCTCCCTCCACTCCTGTGATGACCATGGTTACTCCTCCAATGTGGGTTATCCATTCCACTTTTCATAGCTGACAGCACAGTCCCCATTTCATCCTTGTTCTAAAGTCAGTTGTACCCTGCTACACCTTCCTTCAGTGGGAAATGTAGGGCACAGGGGCACAACAGCATTACTGTGAAAAAGAGCAGTGAAAATAGATCCCCCCATGTCCCAAGATCATGTGTTTGTCTTTCCTCTGGAGTACTCGGGCTTAATTGTTCCTTCCTTTCCATGGAAAAAGTAAAAAAACCACAAACAAACAAGCAGCCCCCAAACAAATAAACAGAAACAAAAAAGAGGGAAAAACACTCTAAAATAACGGAGCATATAAGGAACCCTACTGAAGGAGGACGTGATGTGTACATTGTTTTTAGTTAAGTGGGGTAGAGGTTTTTTTCTGAAATTCCTTCCTGAAAGCAGTAATCATTTGACAAAATGTAAAAAGATGAACTTATTTAAAGCATTTCCTTGATCCTGGACTAGTGGGTTAGAATAATACTGGCTGTTGCTATGATTTTGCTCACATCAAACTTACCTTCGTAAAGTAGCTTGCCATATTGCTGCAGCTGGCTGGATGTCTGTTCCTGTGTTTGTCATTATCAAGCAAGGAGACCTGCCAAATTATTCAAAAGTGTATTGCAGTCCCAACACCTCTTATTATTCCTCCGCTCCTTGCTCCCATTTCTTTCATGTTGTTCTGATACACAGGGATATAATGAAGAAGTTACATAACTAATTAAAGCAGATGTAGTTTTAATAAAGGCTTTGGAATTGATTTTTTGAGAATTAACAAATTCAGTTCTCAAGTGTATCTCAAGACTATTAAAAAAATGTTTGATTTATTTGTTTTAGCTTTGGGGAGTGCTGTTCTCATATGCATTTTTCCAAAGACTTAAGGTCTTACCTTGAGTAACTTGCACTCAGTGTGGATAACCCATGACTATTTAAGCATGCTGTCAGATCAGGAGCACAGGTGTAACTAATGTAGCCATCAAAGGATCTAAAACTGACAGACTGCCTCTGCAGGATTTTGTAATCTGTTTTATTCATAACATTATTAAGATATAAGTATAGGTTAATTTTTATCATGGATGAATACAAGTAGTTTCTAGTAAAAAATGGGGCTTTGATGGATGGCTCATTGAAATAGTTGAAAAGACTCATGCTGGTTCCACTGATCATGGATGAATATCAGACATCCTATTGTGATTACATGTTTTAATGAAAAAGTTTGTGATTAATATCTGAAGATTTATAATGTGCACAAGAAAGAAGGATTAAGAAAAGTAGGAAAAAATACTTGTGATACAAACGAAGGGCTTAGTCTGGAAAGTGGAAGAAGGGAAGACTTGTAAATTTCCTTCTTTTTAACCAGAGATCTCAAGTAAAAAACCTTCCATTTCAAATTACTTCATTTTTCAGGTTGGATGGCTGGTGGTTTCTTTTACCGCTCTTTTTATTTCCTTCCTTCCTTCTTTTCTTCATCTTGATTTCTTTTCTCTGAAGGGAATAATAGAGGAGAAAGAAAAGGAAAATTACATTTTGGGCTCAGATTTCAAAACCAAAGAGAAAGCTCAGTACATTTTTTTTGTCCCACAGAAATATTTGTGACAAAAGTTTCCATAATGATTACCTACATTTAAAAACCCATCATTATTAATAGCAGTGGAAGCAGTGGTAATTGAAGAAAAATCTCCCTCCCTCCCTAATCACTTGTTAGAAGATAAACTTCAACAAAATATTGAAATCCAAATTCAAAGAACAGTAAATATGCTTATTTTTGAGCTGCTACACTTTGAGTTCTCTTTCTTTTTTATATGTTCAAAATGTTCATCTGCTTTGGAAAACTTGGTCTAGAATAGCTACTTTGACATAAAATATACATTTTAGATTGCATGCTTTCAGACTTGGCAAATTGACCCCATGTCCTAGGATAAAAAGTGTTTTCCCCCGGAGTTAGAAAAAATGGTTAACCCCAGTGGGTGGTGTTCCTGGTTTGCCAGGGCCAATCAGAAGCTACATTTCGCTACTGTAAAAATCAACATATGGCACAGGCCAGAGGAGAAGGAAGTTGAGGTAGTTGAAAAAAGTTGTAGCCCTGTTGTGAATCCACGAGGAGGGAGGGCCAGCAGGCCCTCCCCTCCAGCCCTGGACTGGGGGGCTTGGAGCAGCTCAGTAGCTGAGTGGAGCCTCCCCTGAGGCTGGTGATCAAGGAGGACTTCTTTTCCCCTCTTCTGTGAGGGGGAAAAAGGACTGCCACGTGCGGAGCTGAACAGAGACAGCGGTGGCTGAAAGCAAAAAAGGTAGCCAGCAGCAGTGAGATGGCGTGGAGCCAGGCTCAAAGACGCAGAGAGATGTCTTGCAATAAGGGAGAGCTGGCAACAGAACAGAGAAAACTCAATGAAGACTGTTTTGGGGGTAAGATTGAATTAAATCTCCCCAAAACCCCTTCTATAGACCTTCTTTTGGAAAGAGGGGTGGACTTCCATTTGAAGGGAATTCCGAAATGCAGCAGCACCGGAGAAGGAGGAGTGAAAGTCTCTAAGGAAGTCCCCTGAAGGCTCAGGCTCGAGAGATTGGGATTTTCACAAAGTAAGAACAAGAAAATTCTGATTGCAATACTCAAATCTGCTACCTTAAAAATAAAAGACACTAACTAATACCACAGAAACTAATTTGAAGGAACTGTGACCTGAAAAGAGACAAAAGAACTTTTCTCTTTTCTTTCCAGACTCTTGTTGAAGAAAAAGAGAAATTTAATCTAATGTAAATATATTATTTCATTGTAGAAGAGATTTAAGTTGTTACCTATATATATATGTATGTAAATAAACCTCGTAAGTATTTTCCCCTTCCCCCAATGCTGAGTAGCTGTGTTTTGTCTGAAAACCCTCTCACACTGAAGCAAATTGTGGAAGGGGGGCTCGAACTCAGAAGTTAGATTTTTGCGGTGTCTTAAACCACCACATCCCAGGATGAATTCCTCCTCCCTTCTTTTAAACCCTTAAATACCTCTCTTCATCCATACCCCTGCTATGTTCTGTTTGTCTGGAGCATTGAATTTCTTGCTCACAAATGACCAATCACAGGGAAAATGTTGGAATTAGATCAACCTTGCATGGGTCTACCTCAATCTTGGGCTGTTCAGTAGTGACCAGTGATGTTTGTGGGGATACAAACACTATTTTTCTCTATGTGAATGACTTGTTGACAGTACCGAACAGGGATTTCCAATTTTTGATCATGAAGTTTTCTTTTTTTTGGCCCGTGGTTGTCTAAACTTGGAAATACCAAGTGACTGAGTGATGAGCAGTGGGGGTTCAGTAGTCAGTCTCCATGTACATATGTATATGTGTTTATGTAGCTCCTGTGCACAGACACAGAAGAAGAAAACTTGAAGTTTCAGGTACTTTTTACTGGTGGAATAGCTGCAGAGTGACTGAGATGAATCAAATGACTTGAAAGAACAAAAGTTCAGCGAAATAGGCACAGCTGTAATCCCAGTGATTTATGAGCATTGTGAAGGATTTACCACATTCTTGCATCAGTTCACATGATAAATTTGCTTTGGTCACTGCCTTCTGACTCACCATGAGAACTAATTTGCAAACTTGAGATATCTGAATCTTAAACTATTCTGTTTATTATTCATGATGAATAGAAAATCATTGCATTAACATTCTAGGTTTTTTATTTAAAATTTAAGATTGACTGAAAATGAAAATTGCGAAGGTAAGTGTTCAAGTTGTACAAAACTTAGGCTAAATAATTTTATTTTATTCACTATTCCTGACATTGTCTTTCAGTCTTCCCTCATTTGAACTGTTCTCTTTTTCCCAGCTTTTCAAATATACAGCAGCCAAACAAAGAAACACTGCAAATTCTTGTAAAATCTGATGTTTCTCTGTGTGGCTACAGCTGCGATTTCTTCATTGTTTATGTTACTAAACATTGCTCTTTTTTTTTTTTTTTTTTTTTTTGCTGTTCCCATGCCTGTACCTTTGCTCTCTGCTGTTCCTTGTTCAGGAAAAATTGTGCTGATTAGCACCCAGACGGGAAAAATGTGCAGGGAAATGATACAAAAAGGCCACTCAGATTTATCTGAAATATTTTTGAAATTCTGTAGCAGGAACACGTATGTCACCTTCTGCCATAAGTATAAATTGCTTCAGCTCATTTCCTACTTGAAGTGTGAGTTGTATTTATAAGGAGTGGGTTTTAATTTTTAGTTGTTATTTCAAAGGTCAGCTGGCACACACAAGCAGCATACCAATGACAGGAGTTAATCATTTAGCTATCAGAAGATAACAGCATTAACTCATATGAAGTACAGGGACAACATCACATTCAGAATCATTTTCCTTGGGAAAGCACTATTAAATGGTTGTGTGGGTCCAGCTACAATAATCAAAAAGTTGAATGGAAAGTGAACTTGCAAGTTTGTAAGATACTCCCTGGTGAATTCATATGTATCCTATGATAATTTCACACAATTGTGGTAAACGCAAGGTATGGCACATCCTTCATTGAGGGACAGCAGCCTTTGGTTTACCAGTATGTACTGGAGAATTGAGACAGCAATTTCTCAGCTTTGCTCCAGATGATTTGTTATTCTACCTGTGTTCTAAAAATGTCTCAATAATTCCTACCCTCTGCTAAGACAGGATTGGGTAGACACTGGCATTTTGTCAAAGTTCGGACAAAAGTGAGTAGAGCCTCCTAAATCACACAGCAAAAGGAACTATGAATTACTTACTTTCATGTTCTTTCTGTTTCAGGACCTGGTCTAAAAAACTGAGAATGCACGTCTTCATGCATTAGTAGCATACTGCTTAATTGATTTGGTCAAAGACTTCTTTGGTCAAGATTTCAAAAGATTTTTGGAAGGTGCTAAGTACAGACTTCGAAAAATAGACTAAGAAAGGTGTTTGAGGCAGTAGTTGTACTGAATGAGAAACAGAGGATCCCTGAAAAACCTGTCCAGTTTTCTGGAGCTACCTCAAAGGCTATATAGCAAACAGGAGATTTGATTTTTGCAATACAGGACATCACAAAATTGTCAATCATCTGCCTGCCTGCTGCCAACTGCTCCAGTAGTGAAACTCATTCCTTGGACAGGACAGTCAGAAATATTGACATTGTTCCCTACTAAGATAGTAGCTTTAAAACCTGGCTGACATTTGATAGGAGTACTGTGAGCTTCCTGAAATTTACATTCCCAGCCAGCCCCGGCAATACTAAAGCCAATTCTCTTTTCAGGGGTAATAATCATAATCATAATAATAGTAAAGTAATAATAATAATTTTCTTTGCAATTCAGATCATGACAGAAAACTTGCCAGAACAGTTACAAAACCTTGCAGAATTGATGACATTAAGGAAATTTATTTGGCAAGGAAGTTGAGACTATGTCAAGAGGAGAATAGGATGGTAAAAAAATGAAAAAGGAATCCAGAACCCTGCATGACCACCCAGATCTGTGCAAAAGGCACCAGTGACTAATTACAGATGTGTAAGCTTACAAATGAGCAAAACCAGAAAAACTAGTGTTTTCCCTTAGATGATGTGTTTTCACGTATGACTGGAAGGACTTTTCTTTATGTTACCCCCTATTGTGATCATTTATTCCTCAGAAGTCTGGGTGAAAATCCTCTTCCCATTCTGGACTGGTGCCACTGTTTAACTACAGGCACATGCAACGCATGCTCCAATGAACAGAGCTCCTCATATTTCCCAACAAAAAGCGATATGCCAGTTCCCCTCAAACTTCTGCCAGAGGCCCATGGGGAACAGTAATTCTTCTGTGATCTCTTCCAGTGAGTGTGATAGCTTTACCATACCATGCTCTTCCAGACAAGGAAGGATTATCTGTGATTGAAATAGTGACATGAAAGAACTGAGTGGGAAAGCCAGTGTTTCATGAAAACAAGAACCTGCTGTGAAGGTGTTTAAAAAATGTAGGACACCATCAAAAACCAAGACTTACTATTGTATCTATCATAAAAGCATAAAAATACAGAGGGGACTTCTGTCTGCTAAGGAAGTTACTTGCTATATTGCTTATAACTAAAGAAAAATAAAAACCATATGACAGCCTAAGAAATTCTGGCATCTAATAAGTTTTGATAAATAGCTTCTGTAGAGCTTGTGCAAATAGAGATTAACTTTAAAAATGCTATTGTCCCCAGCGGACAGATGTTCAACTACTGAAGTTGAGAGACAATCAAGGATAGTAGATTGCATCCTGAGTGATACTGAAGGGTTGTCAGTGAATATACACATGATAACATGTCGAGGACATCAAATAACTCTCCCTGACTCTCTCAGTGCCAGAAGCCTCTTTTTGACAAAGCTGCATTGCATTTGGAGGAACAGTGAGGAAGTACCTTACCAGTCAATCTCTCCTGGGACATGGTACATTCACATGAAGACAGTTTGTTCATTTGAGGTGCCCGTGGCTTGAAGTTGACTTGATATTGCCTGGATGGTTTCTGTAGCTTTAGTCACTCAGTACAGTAAAAGGTTCACTAAAAATCTGAATCTTGACCATCGGACTATACTTTTCTTTTCCAAACTCTGCCAGTGCACAGAGAACAACCCTAGAGCCACAGGATTTCTGCAGCTCAGGGGACATGTTCTGTCCAGGGACCAAGTCAAGGCTCAAAATCCACGTCTCTGTTATAGTGGAAAAGCTTATATCCTTTCTATGTGCTTAATGTTATGATACAGACCTTGTGGTACTTTCCTTAATGATAGTATATATGATAGATAGATTATTACAATGGCTCTGGGAATAATCAAAGTATCAATTACTTCTCCTAGCTTATGTTTTTGCACTTTTTAAATTTTGTGAATTGGAAATAATTAAGACAGCTCTCACTCTAATTTATAGTCTTGGCTTTGTGCTCTGCAGTAGGCACTGAGGCTGAAAAACAATTCTGAAAAAATAGACAAGGAGCTTAATTTGCTAATGATTAATTAAAATATATATAGGGGAAAAAAGGAAAAAAAGTCACAAAAATATTGTTGTATGTCTTGTTATGGCTGAAACTGCGTCTTAATGAACTGTAGATTTTATGCATAGTTAACCTGTTCACACCCAGGCAATTGCTGTAGGAAAAAAAAAAGTTAAAACATTACTGTTGGTTCCAGTCTTTCAATGTCCTGAATTATTAGTGGAAGCTAAAGAAGAATGAAAAACTGAGCCCCAGAAGGTGATGAATATTTCTATGAGAAGTGCTAAGCAATTGGAATAAATCATTATGAAAAGTGGGGAACATGTGAGACAGGCAACAAATAACTGGAGGGCACTTTTTTGTTACCAGTCTGTATTAAAGTCTGCTTGTAACCATGGCAACTGGAAGTCCACATTTACAGCATTGCTATCAACAAATATTGACGAGTAACTTACAGCACTTTTCACATTCAAGCAATATTAGCTGCTTTCCCCACTGTGCCCAACACATATGTCCTCTGACCCCAGGCTTCTTCCTTCACAGGACAATCCACAGTAGGGCCAGTTAGGCCCTGCAAGTCTGCGTTGCTCCCTCTTTCAAGTGGACTGGCACACAGCATTCCTTTTTTCTCATTATTAAACCATTTTCAATGATAATTTTTAAGTTTTACAAGGTGGGCCAGCTATCCCACAGGGGACGTAAAAATAACTCTGGTTTAGCAAAGCGGCATTGTCATGTAGGAATGCAGTAAACAGTGTGATAATCAAAGATCTAATGATGCACTGAAATTTTTATGCACACCTACTCTTAAACACCATATCAAAGCATTCTGGAGTGCTTTGGAACAAATATTTTGAAATATACTTAAGAAAAAAATCTGTTTTTTCTTTTCTTTCTTCTTTGTCCATAGACTCCATAAGATCTGCTTGCACCAGTGTCTTAAATTAAACCATTACAGGGAGTTTGTATGTAAATGTATTTTCTCTAAAACATATGGAACTCTTTTAAATTGGGCATCAATTCTGAATTCCATATTTTTCTGTTGATTTTGGTGGTGGTGGGTTTTTCTTTATGGGCCCATAATACGATCTTTATCAGAAACTGTTACCTGTTTTCATCAAACAATTCTCCACATAACTAAACTATGAATAGAAACTATGTCCCATGTTCCTGGTAATATGCACTCAGAAGTTTTGGTTAGCGGAATGGATGCAATGATGTGTTTCTGTGATAATATATATCTTGCAGCAAGATGTTAAGCTCAGAAAAATAAAAACGCACCACACCAGACATACTTGCCACAGGTACTTTATTTCTGCTTATAGTGATGAAGAAAAAAAAAGAATTTTTTACAGTCTAATAAGTTTGATAACACTGAGATTCTAATACTGTGTCTTGGAAATTATAGATTCATAGAATCAAAGAACATACTGGATTAGAAGGGACCCACAAGGCTAATCAAAATCCAACTCCTGGCCCTGGACGGCCCCAGGAATCACACCATGTGCCATAGAAAATATAAAGGTTCATCATTGTTTTGGTTTTTTGACATAGTACACTGAAATTACCTGTATTTAAGTATGTGCAAAGCCATAAAAACAAACATAAACAATTGCTTCTTAGTACTATCATTTAATCTTCATAGTGAATTCTTAAATCTTTCTGCCTCATGAATTGTTATGAACATAAAATTCTCCATTCAGACAGAAATTTGCTATATGAAAGGACTTGTTCTTTATAGACTGTGATAGTAAAAAGGAAAAACATTTATAATTATACTTCTGATTTTTCCACTAACATTCATCAATAGCCATAATACAGATTCCATAAGCCCATCCCTCTCACTTGCTTTTGTGCTCTAGAGGTTTCCTGAGCATCGCGAAATGCCAACATGTGTCATGAATAGGAATTAATCAACTAAAATAAAATTTTTAAAAATTGTACTTTTAAGAGAAATTGCCCAGCTTCAGCAGGTTGCTTCAGCTGTTGGTAATTCCATCCTCAAAATCAAATATAGTTATACAAAATATGCTAAATATTGTTTCAATCCCTAAATTCTGATTTGATAAAAACAACATGAAAGAAGAAACTGTGATTTTAATTTTCAAGGAGCTGAGGCCTCGCAGCTGGTGTGGATTTAATTTAAAATGTTGAGTTTTCACTACTTTGGGGGTCCAGGCTGTGTTGTTTTCTGTAGTTGTCCTGAGGAACAATTATCTAGAACTAAAGAATGTAAAATATTAGAAGAAAAGGAATGAATCCAAGTTAATGTCAAAATCATTAGAACCCTAACTGGGAGGACAAACCACTCTCTTCCATTTCCTGGGAGTTACTTGAAATGAATAACTAGACCTTTGTCATGTCCATAGTTATGAAGGAGAAATGCAAACTGTATACTCCCTGAAATATTTGGGTTTGGGATATATTCATAGTTGGCATGATAGTGTTTTTTTAATCTGTTTTAATTATAGGATAGCTGCTGAATGGCCTGAGAAACATCCATGCTGGGAGATACTCTCCACGCCTTTGACCCAGGTGCTGTCTGCCACCCACGGTATTCTACTGGTACTGGTTGGGAGCTTGCAACAATGTAAAGGAGCTGTTTATAAAGGGCTGTGAAAATTCTAGAGGTGCATAAAAGGACTACCTCGTTAGATAACTGTGTGTGCAGAGACTCCAGTTCACCTGTTATTCAAAAGCAAGCATAATAGGAAGAACATACAGAATATTAGGCTGTTAGCTGAATTAAGACCCTGCACTATTAGGGTGCTAATACTAAAAAATATGGTTTTCATTCCAAATACTGAGTCTTGGATTCTTATTTGTAAGCCAAGCTCACAGAAAAGAAATCAACTCTATGTATAATCGAGAGGCTGACATCCTTTTATATCATTTTTGTTTTTACTGTTTCTGAATGGGAGCAGGCTGGGGTATTGCGCAAAGACATTTCTGCATCCCAGCTCCCTCTTTCATATGACTGAAGCAATGAGTTCAGCACAGCATGATGGAGAAAGGGCAGATTGAATAGATGATTCAGAGGTGAGATGAGGACAAATGTATGTTTGAATTAGGGGGTGGGGGTGGTGCTCAAGTTAACTTTTATGAAGATTTCATGAATAATTAACTTTTTTCTTGTTTTCAAACTTGGCTTTTTTCCCTAATCATGAAAGAATTGCTGGAAAATTTGTTTGCAACTGCTTTAGTAGTTAGCAACATCAATTCATTATATTAACACCACACAATTACTACTTTTTCTCAGCAATGCCAAATAGTTTATTTGAACACATGCTATATTTGGATTGATTTGGTTGATTTGAAAATATTTAGTATATTATGTACCAAAAGAATATGGAAAACACAGCCTTGATGCAACAAAGATTTTAGTAGTAAACAGCTCAGAACAATTACTTAAAACAGTTTTTAATCTGCTTGGTCATGAAATATTCATGGTCGTATGTAAGAATGAATGTCAGTACCATGACAGGTTCCTATGATAGCTAAGACATTACTTCAATTTTTTGAACAAGTATTTCCTTGTGCATCCTTAAGTGATGTTTCTGTCTGTAGTAATGTGTTAGAGAGCTTTGTGTGGTACTGCCCTGCACTTTCCTAAAGCAAAAATCCTCTTGGCTGAAACTATGATTCTTGATGTTCACTGGATCCCGTCATTAACTTCTGGAAAACCAATGGTAATGCTTGCTGGTGAGTAGGGATTTGATATTTGAGCTCTGTAAAAAACTTATTTGATATTCAACATCTCACACTTGCATGTAAACTGAGTATAAGACAAATCTCTTCCTTGCTTTAAAGGCAATGTCTGTTACACAGGCATCATATCCTCTAACTAGGCAGAGCAAAGTTTAAAGTTTCATAGGAAAAAAAAAATTAAAAGCCTGCCAACTTGTCAGAAATGTTTTAAATTCTGGATGTTGTCTTTTGCTGAATTTTGTATGCAATATTAAATTGCATGTTTACATCCAGATGTAAATAGCACACTCAGTAGGCAGTGAGATTTCACGTAGGGAGCATGGAGGACTCCAGTGGGTGGCTTAGCAATAGTGGGGCAGTTCCCAGCTGGAATAAGCTGGAGTAGCTCCTAGTGAACTTTACATCTACTGCATGTGTCCTTGTGATTATACAGTTCCAAGTATATGCACAGAGGAGTGTCAGAAGACAGCATGAGGGTAAAATGGACCTTTGGTCTAATTCAGTGCGGACAATTTTATGTGAATGGTGATTTTTACTATTTTCTATTGTTATTATATTGTTATTAATGGTGGATTATTATTATTTTTGTTGTTATTATTTAAGCAAAAGCCAAGGTAGACAAAGCCTAGGCACACTTTCTACCCCACGGATCAGCTTCTGCCAGGGGATGAGGTATCTTGGCAGCACTGGGACTGCTCTTAGTAAGTACAGCAAAGCTCTCCCCTGCACACATGCATCACAGGAGCTGTGCTTGTGGCATCCTCACCCTTTAGACTACCAGTGAGTTGTTGAAGAGACCCCTCTGGTATCTCATTTTTGATGTGGGAAATTATTTGGTGCTGTTCCGGCAGGCTCCACCTGAAGCTGCTGAGGTGGTACATGATGCAAGGTTTGCATCCTTCTCAGCCCAGGCATTGCAGGTTATGTCCTCAAATGAAGGCTCTGTGTGAATAGTGCAAAATCCCACTCACCTTCCCTCTGACCATCAGCTGATGAAACAGGCATCGGAATGGAGTCTGATGTTTTGAAGTGGAGTCTGTTCATTTAGCACATCAGCTAACTGTGAGCCTGTGTTTATAAACATGTTCAGAGTAGCAAAAGCAAGACATCTTTATCTCAAACTTAGTAAATATCAGTCAGAATATGATGTTCTAATTGTTACAAGAGATACCTTTATCCACCAGTGGTTTTGCCTGAATTCAGAATGGTTTCTTTTGCGTATAGCATAAAATATGTATGATGTTACTCTACACAAGTAAGGATATCAGAATCTAACCCAGATTTTGCTAACTATCTGTTGATAATGAAATAGAAAAACACTTCTTTCACATCTACAATGAATTATCTTTTTTGGGTAAGATCAGTTGGCCACATATCTGTATAATGCTCAAGTCTCATGGGAGGCTAGAAACATATTTTTTTAAAAGCTTCTGCCATATGTCAGAGGAGGTTTGTGCTTATTAATTAGCACCTTGAGAAGACTATTTCAAGAACATGTGTACGAGTGGTCTGGTTAATTAGAGGTTATCAGAAACCTTATATCAACATAGGTTGGATGTACATTAATTTTTTCATGTTTATTATTCCACCTAGACACAACATTTATTGTAATACTTGACCTATTTCCCAGTTTCAGAAGCTGAGGCTACAGGGACTCCTCATATCTCAGCCAATTTAATGAGTTGGATGTTACACAGTTATCGAGAGCATCAAGATTAAAAAGAGAAAAATAAATAAAAGTATTGAGGGAATGTTATGTTCAAGCAGACTGGTTAGCAGCATCACATTTCCATCATGAATATGCAAATTAATTAAGAAAAAGAAAAGTAGATTACTAATACTGACCACAGATTTTTTTTTTTAGTTTTATTTCCAGAATTTTTTTCATGCTAATTTGTTGGTCACAGTTATTCCTTTTGCTGATAGTGAAGAATAGGTGAGCACCTGCTAAATTTGAGAGTGCAATAGCAACCTGGCACAAGCCTTCTATGTTTTCTGTCTTCCTTCTGAAAAGAGGATAATTCATACAGTGAATTCCAACAGAAAGGAAGGTATCATAAACAAGACCTACCAAGATCTGTATCATAGTGATCTAGTTCTTATGTCAGTGTCTCAGGTGATTGCCTCAGAGATATATCATCCTGTGTTTTCATGGAAACTTTCAGTGCTATGAAGGAATTTTTATTTACCAATCTTTTTATTGTTCCCCTTGCTTGACTCCTGAAGTGTAAAATACATAGGACAAGCTCCCCTTAGTCATTCATAGACCCTCATATTCTGTTTCTATGCAATCATTTTAATAAAAGCAGTAAAATACAGATTATTGAACATTATAATTTCTTGTTATCTTTTACAAGTAAAAAAGGGAGTTCAACAGTAGAGTGGATTAGACACCTGAGCATGAAACTCTAGCCCAGTATGAGCAAGCACAAGCATTTTACTATAACATCACCAGTATTATAATAATTACCCTGCTCATGTATTCTGCTCCTGTGTTAGGCCCCTACCTCTAACGTTCCCTATTTCTGCCCCCAGTGTTGTGTTGGTTCTTTGCAGCTTAATTTGTTTTCAGGGAACGGTACTTTTTGAAGTAGAATGGATTATATGAGGTGCACATTGTCTGTGTGGAAGGATGTTAATTTAAAAACATCCCCCTTGCTAGTGAATATTAGAAAGTTATCCCTGAGACCAGGAAGCAAGTTCAGAGGGAGCAGATGAAGAGAGAGGAGAGTGGGGTGGAAGGGAAAGAAGATATACAAGAAAGGATGTGAAGGCTAATTTCTGGCTTCCCCATTTTAACATCCCCAAGGCAAAGGATTTTCTCTGTCTGTGTCCTACAGCATGTAGTTTTAAAATTCTGTGTTTCTCTAAAACTAGAGCTTTTGTGAACAACAAAATTGAAAAAAACACAGGTGTTCCACCGTCCAAGTTCTCAGATTCTTGACACTGGTGCTCACAGTGTCCTATAGAAAGGTAACTCTCACATGTAGTGTTTATATAGGAAAATCTTTACCGAAACCACAAACTTAAATCTTTAATTTATACATCAAATCAGAAGATAATAGATTTTTTTATTTCCCTTATCTATTGTTTAAATTAATATTGTTGTTGTAGAAAGTATTTTCTAATTAGTTCAATTCTTAAGTTGACAAGGACAGTTAAGGAATCCTGCTTCCATCCTTTGATCGATGTTAGTTAGAGGCACTGTAAACTGATCAGAAGATATTTCATTTTAGTCTAGCTCTGCCCAACATAATGCCATGAACACATTTTTCCAAGCATGAGGTTTAGACTTTTAAAGAAACAGTTTGATTCCCAGTAAAAAGTCGAACACTTAACAGCCTATTGACTTTGAAAATTTCTGAGAATTAATAAAATGTATTATTGGATGGACTTGAATCAAGAACAAACTGGGTTTGACTCAAAGTCCAATCATTTCTCTTCACACCAGTTAGTTGTTTTTAAACTAAGCGTATGTTTGAGAGACTTAATAGAAGCTTAGAAAAGTTCAGTTAACTACACAGGTATCTCTGGAAGTAATGTGCTAAGTTAGGCTACCAGGATGTCATTAGAACAAAAAATTGGAAAAGTTTTAATAATTTCAAGATGTGATAGAATCACAAAATCATTTATTTTGAAAAACACCTTCAAGATCATGAAGTCCAACTGTAATCCTAACAGTTCCAAGTCCACTGCAAGTTGGATTCTAAAAAATCTTGGAAATGCTAATTACATCATTGATAAAATAATATGAACATTTTGAATAAAATGAAATAAGTATGAGAATATGCATAACAGGCTTCTTGAAAGTTAGTTACATAGTACAGGAAAAATACTTATGTGCCCATCTCTATTCCTAGCTAAATAAACATTGGAATCTCTTATGTGGATTTCTATAAACATAAATTTTGTAGGGAAAAGACAAGTAATGTAGTGCATTTTTTTTCCTTAATCTTAAATGCTTCAATAGTCAAAAGATAACCCATAGAATATGGAATTCAGGCTAGGGAAACAGCAAAAAGATACAAAGGGATGAATTCCCAGAGTGAATACGTGCTAGAGAAATATTTATTTTAAAATAGGTGACCTTTGCATCAATTCATTGATAAATGTTGTCACTATAAAGTGTTATGATAGAGCCTAAGAATATCAAGTCAGAACTGAAATACATAAGCAGTTTTTGAGAAACATAACAAAAAAATCCCTGTTCCTTCCTCAAGGTGCTTGCTACTCATTCTGCCAGATGGCATAAAAGGTGAAGAGAACAAGTATAATGGGAATAAAAGAGAAGTATGAGGTGATGATATCAAAAGAGTTTAGCAGAAAGATGTTTCAATTATCATTCCACTCCTTTAGTACTAATACATTTAATGTATACCTCTGGTCTTCTTTGGTGTGTAGTATTCAAAAACAAGAGAACCCCTGCTTTCTGTTGCCACATCTTCAATCTATAATCCTGAACAGCATAGCAACTCTGTTAAGTTTTTTTGAATCTCATATCAATCTAGAAATGAGTGTTGATAGAAATAAGCTTTTAGAAGAGGTTCCTGTTCCACAGCTGGAGAGCATGGCACCATATAGTGTGTCCAGCTCTTGGTCCACATAATGTGAGCACAGAAGATTATTCTATAACTTCCAAACTATCAAGGTACTGGATAATATATTGTATTATTATGTATTACCGTTAGGGCAAGCCTTTCACTCCCTAGTTTTCTGCCACCCATCTATACTCAATCCCAGGGAAATACCCAGGAACATCCCTTTGTCCGACCACCCTTTCAGGACGCAATAAATATATCCAGAACACACCGAACCTGGGCAGTAGCCACAGGTGAGCCAAGAACAAGCCGTTCCAGCCCCTGCACCCACCCATGGCTTGGGTACTTCACAAGGCTCCAGCCCGGCCGAGACCCCCCAACCCCCCAGAAGAACCCATTATCTACCCAGATCTTATCGTCCCCCCACCGTGTTACCACAGATCTCCCCACGCACTACTCACCTACGACACTCCATGCACTCCATACAGGACTGCCCCGCTCACCCTCCCGCCAGTCCGAGGACCCCCACGGCCCACCCAACACTCCTCCCCTCCCCCAAACTGGACCAGCAAACCTCTGTGTGCTCCGAAGCTCTCCCTCTCCTCTCCCACGAAGGTGCAATCCCCGCCAGTGAAGCTCCCCCTCTCTTTTCCCACGCCTGGGGCCCGCGGGGCTGCCCGCACATTCATGAGTTTGTGGTGCGCTGTTGGGAACTAGGTGAACTATCATCAGACCTTCGTGACGCAGGCATCATCTCTTTGTATAAGAAGAAAGGAGTTAAATCAGATTGTTCAAATTACCATGGTATTACTCTGCTCTCCATTGCTGGCAAAATCCTGGCAAGAATACTTTTGAAGAGATTAATACCTGCTACGGCAGAAGGAATTCTGCCTAAAAGCTAATGTGGTTTCAGAGCCAGCATGAGTACCAGAGACATGATATTTGTTCTCAGACAACTGCAAGAGAAGTGTAGGGAACACAATAAAGGTCTCTATGCAACCTTTGTTGATCTCACCAGGGCTTTCGATACTGTGAGCAGAAAAGGTCTATGGCAGATTTTGGAACGTTTAGGATGTCCCCCCAAGTTCCTTAAAATGATCATCTCACTCCATGAGGATCAGCACGGCCAAGTCAGATATGGCAATGCACTTTCTGAGCCCTTTCTAATAAAGAATGGTGTGAATTCTTGCACTAACCCTATTCACAATCTTTTTCAGCATGATGCTCCAAAGGGCCACGGCAGACCTCAACGATGAAGATGGAATCTGCATTTGATATCATAGTGATGGAAGCCTATTCAACCTAAGGAAACTGAAGGCCCACACTAAGACCTTAAACCATCTTGTCCGGGAGCTGCTTTATGCTGATGACGCTGCCCTTGTTGCCCACACAGAAGGAGCTCTGCAGCGTTTAACATCCTGCTTTGCAGATGCTGCTGAGCTCTTTGGGCTGGAAGTCAGCTTAAAGAAGACAGAAGGTCTCCATCAACCGGCACCTCAGGACGTCTTCCATCATCCCCATATCACCATTGGCCAGTCAGAGCTCAAATCAGTCCAACAGTTTAACTACCTAGGTAGCCTCATCTCCTTGGATGGTAAGATTGACAGAGAGATAGACAGTAGGTTAGCAAAGGCATAGAGTGCTTTCAGAAAACTCCATAAAAGAGTTTGGTGAAATAAACATTTGAAGAAAAGTACAAAGATCAATGTTTACAGAGCCATAGTGCTGTCTACTCTTTTATACGGATCTGGATCATGGGTCATTTACCGCCACCACCTGCGTCTCTTAGAATGCTTCCATCAATGCTGTCTCCATACAATCCTTAACATCCACTGGTCAGATTATGTGACTAACACGTCTGTTCCAGAACAAGTAGAAATCACAAGTATTGAGGCCATGTTGCTGAGAACACAGTTGTGTTGGGCAGGACACATCTCAAGGATGAAGGACCACCACCTCCCTAAGATCCTGCTTTATGGTGAACTTGCCACCAGCTGCCGCAAGAGAGGAGCCCCGAACAGAAGATACAAGGACTCCCTGAAACAACATCTCAGCCTCGACCATATTGATCAACATAACTGGTCTACTCTGGCCTCCATCAGGAGATCTGGAGACACACCATCTATAACTCTGCTGCTTCCTTTGAGAACGCATGCAGGATCACTCTCAAGGAGAAAAGACAACGCAGAAAGAATTGTGCCTTGCTGAATATACCACCTAAGGAGTCTTTCTGCTGTGCCTTTTGCAACCAGACATGTCTATCTCATATTGACCTTTTTAGCCACCAGCATACTTGTAACAAACGTGGGTAGAGCCCTTCCCAAATCTTCGTTCGTGAAGCCCAGCCATGATGATTATGTATTAATACATGCATGAATATATGTAGCTATGTATGTGTCAATATAATATATAATATTGATAGATCACGAGAAAACATTCCTGATGAATTTATTCCTTTGCAATTATCCTCAGGGTGAAGCAGTTTGAAAAGAAATCTGACAAAATTGCACACAGTAGAATATGAAGGTAGTGCACAAAAAAGGTGTGCACTACTGCTATAGACTGTTTTACAGATAGTTATTTTGAGTATTGGTAATTGCTGTTATCCTATTTCAACAGTAACTGTAAACATATCCTAGACCTACACACAGCTAGAAGTAGACTGAACTATATCCTATCAGATGTAGAAAAAGAAGCACCTAACATTATACTCTAAATATCCTCACTGAAAGTAGTAGACATGAAGATTTTTTGCAAGCACTCTTTTTTTTTCCTTCCCTAACAATGATGGAGAGCATTTTGATGGGAGAACATATTTTTCCTGCCGAGTTATCGCATCTTCTTCTGAGTATCAGAAAACTACTTACTGAAAGTCTGAAAGGACTGATCTGCCGTATGCTTGCATTCTTGGAATTAGTCAAAAGACACCTAGGACAAGAAATGGGAATTCTTTCTGGCTTTCTGTGCCTATCAATCAAAACAAGTAAAAGTTAATTTTGCGTTGTCCCTATTTAATAACTGTCATGTTGAGACACAGGTGAGAGGTATTTCAGCCTGAAATGCCTGTGCCTACTAAAAAACAGAAGACAACAATCTGTTTAATGTCACTTCTTTTTTAACTGAACATCAAATTATTTGCACATCCCTGAAGAATTCAATGCATCAGTCTGTGCTTTATACCACAGATGCTTCTTGTGGTCTAATTGGAACTGATGAATTTTTCCCTCTCCTGGTAACTGTGAGACAAGGCACCTGTTTTCTCCAGACACTTTAGATATTACATCTTTAAATCTCATTATTTGGTCCATGATTAACTGAAAGCTAATAACAAAAGCATAACCACCCACCTTTTTAACAGATCCTTATTACAACCAGAAGAAAATGTTTCTTCTACATTAAATGAACTTTCTACATTTAATGAACAAACACAGGTTCTTGGAGTAGTCTGTCTCAATAGCCCACTGACTGGGGAAGACTAAGAAACTCACTTTAGAAACAGAGTAGATTAGATCCTTAATCAAAGGAGTGTGAAGACAGTGATTGAACCAATAAAGGAACAAGCACACAACACAGTTTAGGTCTGAAGAGGGGAGGAGCATGTCCCTGGATTCCACATCCTTTTCATCCCTTTCATTAGGACACGTGTGAGTTTGAGGGGGTAAATGATAATCATAGGCTTCATTTACTTTGGCCATTAGAGGTGAAGATGAGGTATGAGGGAGCCCATGGGCTCCACAAGTTCTTCAGCGGCAGGGGCTGGGTAAACCGTAGCACGACACATTAGAGGAACTGCCCAAAACATCTCAAGGATTTCAACGTTCACTGCACATTTTCATCTGTCCCCTCATTCCTCTCATAGCAAGGAGATTTGGATTCATTACCAGGCTGATTCATATGTTGACTTTCAGGGGGTTCATTATACAGCAAAAATTCAATTAGATGCCTGAGTAGGAAAATTAAATATTTCAGGGAGATTTCTCTTCATAACATTCACACCAATAAAAGTCACGATCCACCTTTTGGAATGGATTTCTGTAATCTTTTTCTTGTTTTCCTACATGTTACCATCCTCGATTCTGTACTACAGACAAGTCTTCAGAATATAGGCTACATTAATAATATTCTGTTCTGAAGTGACTGAGCATGGAAAACTAACTGGAAGAAAAAGAAATACTTCAGAATATAACCAAATTCTTCTTGAAATATTGTGGACCAAAAGTTATTTTGATTTAGGACAAACATGATGGGGTCTTCTGAAACTCTGGGGTGCACAGATAAAATGACAATTGTATTGTGTCCAGACTACTCTGAATACCTGTACTACCTTGGCTACTAGATGATCACATAAACTTCATATAATACAAAGTATTACAGGGAGTACTTGGAGTACTACAAAACTGAAACTCTCCTTGGATTTTTCTGACAGTTGCCAAAGGATGTTTGACATAATCTTTGTAACTTCTAGTCCAGTGAGAGGAGAATAGTTCATTAGGATGTATCTTGAGTGCCAAAGACCTATCTAGAATCCTCTTGAATAAAATCTTGTTAAAACAAAGTTTTATGAATAAGTAACCTTTGCTCTCCATCCAAATAAAAATATTTTTCAGATAGTTCTGAGTGAGTGAAAGCCTGAAATTTAAAATGGAAACTGGTTTGTAATTTTTTCTGCATCAGTTATTGCAGACATATCTACTATCATAATAATGGCCCTGTTTCATATTTCACTATATATTTGGGTCATATAGGGTGTTAGGCACCTAAGTTCCACAAAGATAAATATATTTTTATATTCGAAAAAATGCATGCACTTCCAAGTTTAAGCATTTTCCAAAGCTTTAATTGCCTTATCAAGTCAACAGGTAATAGGGGAGGATGACATATATAATTAGATAACTGAAAGAAAATCTATCAGAGTTATTAAAAAGAATAATTCTCTGATGAATCTACTTGTTATTCTGCAGGAAGAGCATCTGGATACTTGCAGAAATAAAACATATGGTAATGTATTTGTAAGATAGTGAGATACATATTCTTGAATATGTTGAAAAATATGGCAGATAAAGTACAATTTTTATAAATATCTATAAATATTTATCAATGAAATATATTGAAATATATACTTGTGAAGTATATGTTTTGCCTTTGAAAAAAGAATTCATGATATGAAATGCTTAGCAATCTACTGGATGACTCAGAGGAACAAGATTTCTGAGCAAAATGATAAGTGTATGACTTCCGCTGACTTCAACAAGAGAAGGATTTCATTTTAAAATTACAGAAGCAATACTGCATTGTTCTGTAACTTACATTGAAAACCATCACCAGTTAGTCACCCTTATGCTGATAGTGTTTATTACATCCTGAGTCGCAGTAACTATCCAGACAAACAAGTCGTCTCTCTTCAAATTTCTTCCTTAAGTATCAAAAACTGTGGTCCTTCTGATTAGTTCTGACTGACATAACCCTTTTCTGCTGGAAAGTAGCCAATTTATCTTTATCCCTACCCAAAATACAGAAGAGAGCAGCGCACAAAAGGAGTGTGGAGAGGTGATCATTTACCAATTTGCCACTGTAGTGGGGAAGTGTTTGTCTGTGGGATACTGACTGTCAGTGTGATTTGTAGATTAAGCTAAAGTTAATGAGTCTACCCTTGATTTCCATAGCAACTGTTTAGAAATAAATGGCTTCCCCTTTTCACTCAAAACAAGGTAAGTAAATATGTTCCTCTGTTTGTGGTTTCCTAAGGCTGAATGTAAGAAAAAGATTGCCAGATTCTCTTGTTCCACATCAAACCAGTAACTTTAAAGACATTCTGAGATAATTGTCCCTTGGTTTCTCTTTCTGTCTGGATGGGAAAGATTCAAATCAGAAACACACTGGGCTTTATTAAAATCTGCTAATGCTCCTGACCCAGTTTTAATCTCTGAAATGGAGGTGTCTGTATCTGAGATGTTCATCTCAACTTAGTAAATAATGGGGAAATGAGAGCTGTTAGCTCTAGATCTATCTTCTTTTAATACACATAGACATCCAACAGTACTACTCTTCACTGGGTTCTGTCGCTTTGGGTAAGATTGGGTAAGACTGATAATAGCAAAGATCAGGCAGCAAATCAATAAAACTCTGGCACATTAAACAGAGACAGAAAAATACACTAGGAAATATGTATTTCTATTTTTTAAGTTATATAAAAAAGATAACAAGTTGAAATTAATCCAAGAACTAAAGCACTTTCATAAAAATACTACCAGGTCCTGCACAACAACCCCATGCAGCACTACAGGCTGGGGACAGAGTGGCTGGAGAGCAGCCAGGCAGAAAGGGACCTGGGAGTTCTGATTGACAGCAAACTGAACATGAGCCAGCAGTGTGCCCAGGTGGCCAAGAAGGCCAATGGCATCCTGGCCTGTATCAAAAAATAGAGTGACCAGCAAGACCAGAGCAGTGATTCTTCCCCTTTACTCGGCACTGGTGAGGCCACACCTTGAGTACTGTGTCCAACTGTGGCCCCCTCAGTTTCGGAAGGAAATTGAGATGCTAGGGCGTGTCCAAAGAAGGGCAAAGCGAAGAGGCTGGTGAAGGGACTGGAGCACAAGTCCTGTGAGGAGAGGCTGAGAGAGCGGGGGTTGTTTGGTCTGGAGAAGAGGAGGCTCAGAGGAGACCTCATCACTCTCTACAACTACCTGAAAGGAGATTATAGTGAGGTGGGTATCGGTCTCTTCTCCCAGGCAACCAGCAGTAGGACATGGGAGGTTTAGGGGAGGTTTAGGTTAGACATTAAGAAGAAGTTCTTTACAGAGAGAGTGATTGGGCATTGGAACGGGCTGCCCAGGGAGGTGGTAGAGTCACTGTCCCTGGAAGTATTCAAGTAGAGACTGGATGTGGCACTCAGTGCCATGGTCTAGTAGATGAGGTGGTATTAGGTATTAGGTCAAAGGTTTGTCTCAATCATCTCAGAGGTCTTTCCAACCTAGTTGATTCTGTGATTCTGTGATTCGGTTAGACTAGTCATTCACCACAGTCTTAGGTGTAAGACAGCCTTAGCAAGTTTTCTAGAAGTTTTTTGTTAATTACCTCCCTTACTCTGCTTTACTCTGAGGGGAGAGATATGCACATTCAAATCATGACTGATTTGCTTTCTATCGCTAGACATGAAAGAGACTTTCATACATCCAAGTGCTTTTAGGTGATTGACTCCACATAGCAGTGGAGTACACTAGGAAATATCCCTAACAAGAAGAAGAAAGGAAACTTCTTAGTCATCGGACTTCCTTTTCCCACATTCTCCTTTTATTTTTATTCAGTTTTTACCAAAACTTTTTAGTGTTATTACTACTTTTGGTTAGGACAATTTTATTTATAGTAGCTCAGGTATGGTGTTATGGTTTGGATTTGTGACCAAAACAGTGTTGATGTTTCAGGTGTTGCTGAGCAGTGCCTAAACAGATCAAGGTTTTCTCTCTTTCTCACTCCATGCCACCATGAGCAGGCTGGTGCACGAGAGATCGTGAGAGGACACAGCTGGGACAGCTGACTCTGACAGACCAGAAGGGTATACTGCGCCATATGACGCCCTACTCAGCAATAGAAGTTGGGAGAAAGAGGGAGGAAAGGGGGAAATTCAGATTGATGATGTTTGTCTTCCCAAGGCACTGTTAATGTGAGATAGTGACTGGTTTTCCTGAAAAGGACTGAATATCTGGTTGCCCATGGGGAGCAGTGAAGGAATTCCTTGTTTTGCTTTGCTTGCGCATGGCTTTTGCTTTACCTACTAAGCTGTCCTTATCTCAACCCATGAATTTTCTCACTTTTACCCTTCAGATTCTCTCGCCCATCTCACTGCAGACAAGTGAATTAACTGGTGTGTGTGACCTATCTGCCTTCCAAAAATTAACCCACAACAGTGTTATTAATCAGACCATTTTGGACTGTGGTTTGACTGTGTACAAAATTTCTAAATATTTCTCTTTTATTTAAGGAAAATAGCTCCCTTGGAACATAGATTGAACTCTGTAATTATACTACTATTCAGACTTTTTAAAATTATGAAAATTGAATACAGTAGAATTCTTTATATTCAGCACTAAATTTTGAACTTCATTATCTTGACAGATTTAATTTTCAAATATAATTGATTAATTACTCACCAAAGACAAATGATTTTTAAATTAAAGCCATTAGAAAACTGAAAAATGTGTCCAAAGCCAATATAACATAGTAATTGATCTTGCTTTTATGTAATTTAAAATATACACTAAAAGAATAATTTCATTGGGGGAAAAAAATTGTTTCCCGGCTAGAACCACCTGTCCCCATTAAAAAGTTTCTGAGTTAATTTTATAACCTTTTAAAAGTAATCATGGAAATGCTCATACATCCCTAGTGAATCAAGTACACAAAATCTAGGTGAGTGGAGCTACAATTCTCTGGTGTGGCCTTTGCTTCCTTCCACTTCACTGTTAGCTGGTAGTGACAGCTGTCATGTGGGGAGCAGAGCGCCCCAGAACATATAGGAGACCCATCACAGATTTGGTATCTGTGCAAACACAGAGCAAGAAGGTCCTACTTGCAAAGCAGTTGTAATGAGATGTTAAAAAAGCAAGAAGAATGCTGACAAGCATCTGTTGCTAACTGACTTAAAAGACCCTATATTTCCTTTTCTGCATCAGGTGCTTTTAGGTGACAAACTCCACATGGCAGCAGGACCAGAAGGAAATATCTCTGACAAGTAGGAGAATGGAAAAAAGTAGGAGAAAGCACGGCCAGTGGAGTGGGTTGTGAAGGTGCCATTTCCAGTCATGTTCTGAATGGATAACAACAAGATCAGTTTACATTTGTCAAGGCAAGAAAAGTACATTTCCGTAATTGAAAAGTAAGCTGGCAGAGTGCACACAAATTTCAGTTGTGTGGATAGTTAGAAAAAAGTGCATTTGAGGACACTAGTAGGGCAGTGTAATTTGGTTTATTGGAAAGTACAATGAAATGCAAGTGACAGCCTCCCATGTCAGCACAGTGATCAGTACGTGTGGACTCACCAAGTATTTACTTTTATTTGCTTTATATGACACATTGCAATTGTACTCAACTACCATGAGAGGAAAATTTGGGTCTTCATATTGGGCTAAGAGAGCAAATTTAAAATTAGGATGACATTCTGCTACTGGTACTTTCCAAATTTCTTTCCTTTTGCAATACCAAGAGGGAGGATTCTACTGCATCTTTATTTCAAACCACCTGCTTAACAAATTAAAAGGTAAGTGAAAGAACTACTGAGTATCTTGAAGAAAAACGTTTTCATTTTTTCCTTTCAAGTCCTGTAACACATAAATAAATGAAAAAGTTTTTTTGTGTTCCAATGGACATAGTTTGTGTCTGTGGGACAACATGGAGAGTAATGGTATTCTTTTGGTGAGTCTCTGTAACAGTGTCCTGAAAGTCTTCACAAGTACAGGGACTTCCCTACAGCAATTCAACATCTTTGGAAGCAAGTCATTGGGAAGGAAAAAAAAAATTTACAGGCTGTTGGGTTCATGATTCTTCTTCATTCTCAGGAGAGAGCACAGATAGGTGGCTGTATAGGTATTAATGTATATATTAATGGGCTGTTTTAAAATAAGTCCATCCCTCAGGAGAAATCAACATTGCTCCAGTTCTGAAATGGTGAGTAAAAAATGTATGTTTATAATCACTACCATTATATTACAAACACAATAACAAGCCCTGGAAAGTATGCAGACCACATTTTGAAGGGAGATAAAGCTAAGTTTGCAGGAAAGTGGGGCATGGCCATGAGGGTTGACAACATTTTTTCTTTCAAGCTGTGAAAAGAAGAAGAGTGATATGGGTACGTGCAGCAGTGGGAGGTTGGTTTGCAGAGATGTGGTCAAAGAGTCTCTGCTCCCTCTCCCACTTTGGCTTGTCACTGCCAGATGAAGAGATCCTGGGGGAAGAAATGCTGCAGACTCTTTCTAGAGTTTTTCACCTGTGTTAAACTGAGCCCTCAACCACCTCAACAAAAACAGAGGAGGTAGCAATACTACAGGGGCATTCTGGAAACTTTTTTGGTCCCTCTGGTCACATACCCTTAAAGGCAGTTTGGACTCCTCTGCAACAGCACAGCTGGCCATTGTGTCTTCTGATATGTTGCACTTCATCAAAGATTTTCAGTATTACTTTTATTTTTGATAGGATCTTACACAAAGACAGGTAATATAAACAGGATCCCAACCCAGCAGCTTATCCAAAAGTGGAGGATGCAAAACTAGCTTTCTGTAATTCCTTTTTGACTCCTCTGCTGTCTCCTGTGTGCTCTTAAGTTTTTGTTTGTAGGTAAAAAGTCTCTTTTGGTGTGTCACATATAAACTGAGAGGATTGAGCTGTCTTGCCAGGCCAGTGTTGAGCTGAGATGTGCAGGAAGCATCAGAAGACCTTGAGATAGTTTAGGCATAATAGCTGTTGCATTTTTTTGGTTTTCACTTAATGAGGTACTATTGAAGAATTTGGAAGCATGGCCTTGAGGATTATTTAGCATCATGAATCATCCAAATTTAGCCTAATTATAGAAGCAAATGAAGAAACTAAAGAAGCTCCCTGTTGAACTGCAGAAAATAGTTTGTAGTTTAACACATGATGAAATATCTGCAGGTGCTTAACAAAGAAAGTGACTCAGAGACTCAAGAAGAAAAGTTAAGAGACATTCCAAAAACTGGATACTCACAATGATGTTGGTTTTGACTATTTTCTGAGAAATGCAAACGAGTTAATAGAATTATTTTCTTCATGATATATGAACAATTTTTTAGGATGACATTTCATTCATATTCATGGATAAGTATGTGTTAGTAGATAGAGAAGGGTGGTTTAATTTTTCAGTTTAATTCAGCTTGGTAACACAAACCAAGATTGAAAAAAAAGCTCAGTTAAATATTTAATGATTGCACCCCTGGAAGGAGAAACTTTATTGTTAGTGTGTAGCAATGACCTTCAAGGCCTCTTCCCCAGATACTAGTTGCCGGGTAAGAAGCAAAAAAGATAGCCAGGCAGTTTGTTTGGGCAGTTTCTACTTTCTCATAACTCCCATTCTGGGTCTACTGCAACAGTCTGGAGCAGCTCCAGGGACCTTAGCCAGAACCTCAGGGAAAGGAGAGTAGCAGAATAGGAGAAAGGGAACCCAAAGGATGATTGAAATAAAATCATAAATACAATATATGTGTAAACGGAAGTGAGACATATTGGATATTTGAATCCTTACATAAACATCATGGTTCAATTTTATCCTTGTCTGATTTTCAGCACTGTCATTCAAGATAATCATGATGTTGTGTAGATACTCCAAAAGAGAATGAGCTAAAATATTATGAGTTTCTAAAGCAAAAGACTCAAAAATCTAATACAGTTCAGAATAAGACTAAGGTAGAACATACAGTAGTCTTCATATCTATAAAAGGCTGCTGCAAGAAGGGAAACAACCCATTCTTCATTATCCATGGGGAATAGAAAAGAAGCAAGGGGCTTATGTAAAAGATACATTCTAATTTAAATGACAGTTAAGGCCTGGAACAAATTTAGGCAAGTGTTCCATATAGGAGGGATTTTCTGTACCAGCTATTTGTTAGATAGTAGATAGTCCCTCTGGATGAATTTTACTGTATCTGAAGCATTACAATTCACTCTTCACTATTTTAGAAGGATGCTTCTTGTCGCTGACTGTATATTTTTATGAAAAACGATTAAATGTATATTTAAAAGCCATACATAGCCAGTCAGAATTTTATATTTTTATATATATATATATGTATATGTGTGTGTTACTCTGTTTTGCCCAAAATTTTTTGCACTGTGAACTGTTAAACTAGACATGAATGAATGATTCCAACAAGAAAGGAAAAGTTTCTGGTTTTGGTTTTTGTTTTGTTTTGGTTTGGGTTTTTTTCAGTATTACAAGCAATGGATTTATGTTAAGTGGAAGTTGAATCTGTCTATGAACGAGTCAGAGGGTAAAAACTGGCAAGACTCCCTCAGTATTTCAGAAATACTTAGATTTCTTAGCTCTGTGTAGAAGCCTTTTTGGCTATACTGCCAAGTCAGGAGGGGCAACTTTAACTTTTTGAAGAAATGTTGTTTTAAAGCTAAAATAAATGTCATGCAGAAATCATAATGCTTAATTTGTGTCTTATCAAAGTGTATGACCATTGACTCAGCTGTTGTCATAAAGATGCAAAGAGGGAAATGTTGCTAACATTTTCCAGAAACATCAGCAACATCTTTCAATGAACTGAAGTAAACTAGATCAAGACACAAATATTTTCATATTATGAATGCTTCCTGTGAATATTATGTATATTTTTTCCCAGGAGTGCACAGAGATTTTGTGTAAAATGCTGTACTATGTGATAATTCCAAAGCAGCAGAAAAATATTAAAGAAAACTCAGGCAAAGGGGTGAGTTGTGTGTTCGCCTCAACTAAAAATTCTGAATCTTTGAAAGTTTCTGTAAACATTTAATACCACCGTAATAGGATTCTATTTTTACACACATTTAAATGAGCAAAGTTTTGGAAGGTTAGCTTCGAACTTGGCAACCTCCTACTTTACAAATAAGTGTGCTGCAACATGCCTTGGAGTTCAGCATTAGAGGATGACCTATACATGTGTAAGGACTTCTTTCTAAGGTTGCTTTTTCTGCTGCTACGGACTCTATTGCCTGTTTTAGAAAGTAGACTTGCAGTTAATGGTACTCACCAGTCAGATTTACAGCTTTGGTAACAACTGGTTACTGAAGAACCTGCAATTTCCTCTTTTATTAGTCTATTTTTGGTGGAAATTCAGTTTCAGTTTTCATTTATAGATCTGGTTCAAAGCCTAAGCAAGGAACATACAGAAAAATTGTATATGTCTTTCCTTCTCTTAATTTTGCCACTGATCTTAGTTTTGTGAAGGCAAAGCAATGCAAATGCCTTTAGGGAAAATTAGAAAGCCATTCCAAATTTTTTTTTCAATCCCTCTGCACAATTACCTTAGTGTTATCTTTTCTCACAGGTGAAAGAAGAAAACAGCCAGTGAAAGCTTACTGGGAACTAAATGCTGGAACCAAACTGACTTAACAGTAGGAAACAAACCAGTGTCTTCTCATCTAATATTTATTGCTCGTTTCTTTGTGACTTCACCTCCCTGGAATGTCATTGTACCTAAGGTATGATTTTTCTAAACATTGGGAGTGTATTTAGTCCTCTTTACTAGTGTATTTTTCATTGTAGATATATGATGCAGAATTTTTCCTTGAGTACAGGAATAAATAATGATAAATTGTATTTATATTTCAGAAAGATCAAAAGCATGAAACTTGTACTGCAGATTGTGGCTGTCCAGAGTTTAAGAAAATCCACCTACACTGAACATTTTCTGGAAGTAAATATTGTTGGATGAATGAAAACTTTTTATCTTGCAAACTGAGAATTTGTGAGTGCAATTCGTGAGAACATTTTGCAGGCTTATTCTTGAGTGTTTGGGGGATTTTTATGCTCCCCCTGAGGGTGACCATTTAGACATAAACCAAACAAAACAGGACGTACAAACTGAGCACAAAATCTTTGTAATGAAAGCAGCAGATCAGTGTTCAGCTATCAGAGTTCTTGAGTTCAGGAAGTATCCAGCAGGAGATATGCTCCTAATAAAGATCACTGGCTAAAACAGCAGTTAACAAGACTAACTGCACTCATATCTCAGGGATTTATGATTCTCCCTTTTAGACTATAAAGAGATTCTTCAGTAGAGAAAAGATGAGAAATCAGTACTGAGGCAAATCTCTTTGTCACACAAAGTAAATCAACCATCTATAAAAGAGTCAGGAGACAATAATGTTATGTATAATTTAATTAAATAACATCCAGACAATAAAATGTAAACAAGATCTGTGGATTAAAAGACACATATTACAGTAAGAGCTAAACAAAGAACTAGCTTTGTTTTAATTTTTTGTTCAGATAAATCTTGTGACTGAGATAAATAAAATATGTCAGAAGTGCAGAGTGGAGACCTTCTGCAAAGGATATTTAAATCATTTTCTAGTCCAATGCTGAAATCCTAGTGGTTTTCCCAGTCCAGTACCAGTCCCAGATGCTAGTATCTGTAGCAGAAGAATGGGAGAAAGGCTGTAGCTTTGCATTTGTCCTTAAATATTAAAGGTACCAATGCTCTGCCTGGGAAGAAGGGAAGAGGGATAAATTAAATGAGACTGAAGAGTGCCCTTGGTTTCCTCAAACCTTTAAATTCCAGCCTAAAATCAAACATATGTTGAAGCTGAAGGAGTTTGTATTAGGCATGTAGAGGCTACCCACATTGCCATCTGCAGCTGGGACCTGCGTTCAGTCAGAAGTGCAATTCTAGGAATAAATCTCTGTTCCATCAATGGTTTTTCTTCAGATTGCTGAGCATTCTTGTAGCATACACATGGAATACCTTTTGGATGCAAGTAAACTAAACATGCATTGGGAGTACATTTAATAGGATCAAATGGAGCTGGTTTGAAATAACTTCCAGAAATGCTGTAGTTGAACCATTGTCTTGTACAGGAAACAACCAAAGTTGGGAGTTTTGATTGAAGACTCCAGAATAACAGCTTGGTTTTAGATCTTGTTCATGGGGAAAATTGGCTTTTGAGTTAGACTTGATTTAAAGCCATGATAAAAATTGATGCTTTAGATAGTGCAGTTTCCTGGAAGGCATCGTTTAATAGCACACTGTATGTGTGAATATATACTAGATACATATTGTGAGTTATTATGTTAATGTGGTTCTGAGTTTGATTCTTCAAAATAAATGCTTATGCATGAAAACAAAACAAGCATGCATTTCAGCTAAAAACATCAGGCATTTGAGAAACAAATTATTTTTTATAACAGAGACTTGATATTGTAAGGAAACATGAGCAAGTAATCTCGAGGAGTCTAATGGTGATTAGATTTCATAAAAGGAGATATTAGGTATTTTTCGTCTCAAAAAAATTCTTCTTTATGACTTTTATTTACAAAATTGACATTTGAAACCAGCTTTATGTTCATTTTTATAATGAGCCTATAAATAATCTTGAAGAAATTATCTCTAAAGCTTTCTGCTATTGAGTAGTTAACTTACTCTGATAAAATCTACATATCCTACTAGGATTTTAAACTTAGCACAAAAAAGTTTAAAAAGATGTGAAGGAAGCAAATTATTCTAACAATATAGATTGTTCTACTAAATTGTCATTACCTTGAAATTAGAAGTAAATAGTTCTAAAAGTCTAAAATTGTCAAATTAAACTCTAAATACTTTTATTTTGAATATTTTCCACTCTTATGTAATTAACCTTGTGGTTTCTCCCACCAGACAAACCATCATTATCTTCAGCACTTGGAAAGAAAGAACAGAACTACATTATGACAATAACAAATGGGCTTCCGTCTTTAGTAGTTAGGAGAGTATCAAAGAGTTTTTCTTACAGAAAACATAACCCTAATGGCAAAGTGGTTTATCCATTATAAGGCAAATCACAATAAGCATAAAATGTTCTTTCAATATCCAAATTAAAAGACTAAATTTCTCAGTCTAGACTGCTCTACTCCTCTGTAAGGGATCTATCTCAAAAACCTCACAGAGATAGTTCTCTTTCCCTATGCATCAATCTATTTCCCTAATGACACTGATGCAAGCTATGTTTTACTGCTCGCATCTCCCCTGCCTAATCTAATCATTAAAACAATGGCATGACAAAATTTTAGGTTTAGTTTTTCATTCACTGCTCAGATGAACAATATTTTACTTAGCAGACACCAAATTAGTTTACATGTCTGGTAGAGATTTTCCCGGTGTACAGAATATCCCTGAGTTATTTGTCCATTTCTTTTGTCTGCAGAAGGGCACATTGGGATAGCAAGAGCCATGGCCGTGCCTTTATTTTATAACAGCAATTTTGTATGTGAGGGTCAGTCTTTTGAAATACTGTACCAGAAGTTTTCCTGTTTCTCAAAAACAGCTTTTGGTGTGGAAGGAACTGCCCCTGGATCTACAAGCTGGGTAAAAGAGCAAAGCTGAGTTAAAGTAGCACAAGGAATAAGAGCTTGGAAAACAGTGTGTTTATTAAAGGACATACCTAGTCTGAAGGCCAAGTGTATTTGAAGCAAACTATAAAACTCTCATTCTGCAAGAAATGATTTTGAAACTTTGCATAAGCATGAGGATGGTGCGCTGGTATTTCTACATGATCAAGGTTAAGACAACAGATTTTTAGTTCATGAGACAGTTTCATGTTTCTTTAGATCTGGACTTAGTCTTTTGTCTAGCTGGATTTTCTGTTTTTCTGGAAGTTTATGGTTACTGATTGTTATTCAGTCCAGTGGCATTTGATGTGTACTGGAGATTTTTCAAGAGAGTCTGTTCAAATAACATTGGAATGAATACAATCCTAGCTTCTCTCTGTAATTCACCTTCTATACAATGGGACACTCTTCTGGTACTTGTCAGTAATGTAACTTTTCAAAAACCAAGGACACTACCTTGACCCTCAGCTTGAACACTGATTCATGAATATAAAACTCACGGCACAAGGAATGGTATTGAGCTTTTCCACCAGTACATCACTGAATAATGGTGCAAACATTCAATTTCATAACAATGCCCTTGAAAAACTATTGCTGTGCGTTTGGCAAAAATGCACATTTTGGCTTACTGTTTTGTTAAATACCTTCCTTTTTTTCTTAGATACAAAAGAAGAATCTACAGATGAGATTTAATGATGTACAGTAAAAACCTTTCATTCTCTCTAACTTAAGCAATGTCACACATTGTATAAGTTTTCTTCAAATCAAAATGCCTAATGCGGACACTGTGGGTGGAAGTAATCTCACTAACTGATGAAAAGTTAAACATCTTGACTTTCTCTGTAGTCAATGGTGAAAGGCAAGCACCTTTAATATTGACTCATGTTGTTCTTGGTGTCTACAACAGAAGGATAAATTGTCCCCTGAAGATCCTCAGCTCTCTCCATTGACTTCAGAGGAAGCCTAGGAGATGGCTTAGTTAATCTAGCTTTTAGATGACTAAAGTAAAGTGGGATAGATCTGAGGAGAGGGACATCCAAAGCATTTTAAAGTCTGAAGCAGCAGATCCTTCACGTGCTTGAACAAGTACATGAGTTTTTAATGCTATACTGTCTAAATGAAGGTCTGGGAGTCTGAAAGCCCTTGAGAGACAGAAGCACAATGCAAAACCACTCCTGTTAGTACAGTGTGAGGCAGCATTTGAGATTGACATGGGCACAGCACAGCCTTCTTTGTCACAAGTCTAGATCAAGCCCTTTTTTCAGCATTTTTTGAGGTGTTTTCCTCAGTTTATTATTTAACTCACCAAACAAACCTACTTCCTCTGGAGAAGTTGAGACATGCACTATAGGGTGCATGCTTTAATCTAGTGGTTAGAATATTCACTTTGAAAATATTTGCCTCCTTTTAAGAGTTGTCTTAAATGTATAAAGATAATACTTAAATGCTGGAGTCATACAGTTCTTTCCTGTGGAGTCTGAGTGTTACTCCACTAACTTGGAGTACACCAAATGGCATTGGGAATAGAAGACATTTCTGCCTCCCCCTTATTGCTAAGAAAAGACCTGTGAATCCTGATGATTAACAAACTATAGGCATCACAACCAGGACCCCACAATTAACAAGATAATGGATCCCTTCTCAGAAAATCCCATAAACTTCTTCAGTAAACATAATCACTCAGTTTAGGAGCCAGGTGCCCCACATGAAAATTTTCCAATCATAATTTTTAACAGGAAGCCCATAGCTGCTCAGAAAAGATATTTATACCAAGCCACGGAGCATCTGACAGGTTTTATTGTCAAGATTTGCATAAACTTTTTTCGCCTTTGAGCCTGCACCATGTTTGGAAATATTTTCATAATAATTAGCAACTTTATATGTGTCCCAAATTATGCCCTAATTCTAATTAGAAGTGTCATTGGAGAATCCAAATCTGCTAAATTATCTTTTTGAGTTGATTAACTTTCCCCTTCATATACCTGATTTAAAGTACGAATCTAATTATCATCTCTCTCCTGATTCAAAGTTCTGAAATATTATATGTTCTTAAATTACTCACCAGGGAATGTGCACAGTGATGGTGCTGAATGACATATTTCACAAGTGTTATACTTGCCGTATAAATTATTATTAAATTATATTCCCTGGAGTGTATGCTGTGACATCTGGGGTTGCTTCAGGCATTTGGAGTTCCATGTCTGTTACCAGATCACTATGGTTTCAGGCAGCTACAGTAATACCATCTGTAAATTAATGAATGTCACCCTTCTGTGCTACTTCCTTTCAATCCACACTGATATCACGGCTTTCATAGCTTGATCTGCTTCCTGCAAAAGTATCATATAAATACACAAAAATTCACTGTTTTTTCTGTTGTGGTTTTTTGTTAATATACAAATGCCATAGAAGAAAACTAAAGTTCTGTTCCTAATAATATGCAGTTATAAAGAGCTATTTTTTCTGTCTTTTTTTTTTTTTTTAAATTTTGGGATTTTCTCATTTGTGTTAAATTCCAAAGTAAGCTGCTAATTACCTGATGTTTCACAGATAGTGTTGGTTTCCTGGAAATAAGAGAATTGACTATCTTTTTGACAGGAATGAGGGTTTCACAAGTACTTTTCTTAGCAAAAGGAAAATTTTTAAGGAGAAAAAAAGATGGCAGAAAAAAATCAGTTTCTTTGTGTAAATCTGACTAAGGGGAAATCCTACTTAATGTTTCAGAGAAAACTGTACCATTCATCTAGTGAATGTATATATTCATGCATTTTTATGAAACTTTACAGTATGCAGCTTCATAAGTAAAGTATAATTTTAGCACAATCAAGATAAAATTCAGTCTTTATTTAGAACATAAGTGAAAAGACTTTATGCTTGCTGTAGTTTTAGTAAAATGGTAAAGATTTTTAGTGACTTTTTTCATACCACCATCTAATTTGGAGCAAGGGGACCGCCCCCCAACCCCGTCTGAGCCGGATCAGGGGAAGACTGATCCCCAGCATCTCAGGACCTGCCGAAAAGCTGGGTCCCTAAAGTGAAGCATCCCGGAAACTCAGGAGACAGGAGATAAAACAGGCATGCTCTAGAACTCTCTTTGGTACCAGGTTTTTGCTCGCTGGAGCACCATGGACTCTTGGACCGTCTTCCTAGAGATCGCCCTGCCTCACCTGCAGCATTTTCCATCTTAGCTGCAGCTGTTTTTTCACACTAGACAAAGCGCCCCAGCCCCAAATAAGCCATCCCACCATGACCAGCCACCACCAACAGACTGGACATTCCTCTTTTCTAGAGCTACATAAAATGTTGCCACTGCATGGTCTGTGACGGCCTGGTCCCAGCACTGAACCCCGTCATCCTGGCCCCACCATTATCACTCCACATGGTTTGCTACACCAGAACCCATGTTACCATCTCAGAGGCATAGGACTCTCCCCTGGACAAAATATCCTTCCAAGTTTTGTTATAACCAGGGGGGGTTGCTAGGTAATATTTTCTGCTATTGTTGGGGTTTTTTTGTTTCTTTCTGGTTTTAGTAAAAATGTTATTTTTCCTTCTTCATTCAGACTCCTCATAATTTTTTACGATGTCTATACTGGGAGAAGGGAAATAAAAGAAAAGGGAGAGTTCATCTCATTAGAGGTCTCACCTGCTGAACCTATTGTCATTAAACCAAGACAATGATGTAATAGACACACAAGTTAAAAACCACCCCCTTGCAAAAGCTTGTAGCCACACTCATGCATTCAGTCCCTCTGTGCACCTCCTCTATGCTGCACCTGGGCACATGCAAGCCATCATTTCTGCTTGTGCTGGCAGCTGTCACAAATCCACACTATATGCTAAGGCTAAGTTATGATATGAATTAGCTTCAAGAACCCCAAAGGGGGAAAAATTCTGGCCCAAGCTATGCCATAGTGCAGACTGTAGGGTTGTTATTTCCCCATATCCAGCTATAAGGTTTGCATATTGCACTATGTTTCACTTCCTGGAGGTGCACTGTCTAGTCAGAGCACCCCCCAGAGAAGAACTACCACCAACTGCTGGAGAAGCAATGTGAATTCCCACAGCGGAGGTCCTCCTGCATCCCTCTGTGGTGGAGATGTAAGTTTAGGAGAAGCTAAGACAGCATAACTATGAAGACTTCCTTGCTGTTTGCCTTCAACTTCTCTTCACAAGAGTGTTATATTTAGACATACGTTAAACCAAAACTATAAACAATATTATTTAATAGTATTGGGATGTCACATGGAGGACTGGACATCACACAACAAGGTGTTGGCAGCAAAGGACTGCAGAGGTGAGGTCTGCAAGTGAAGGACACAGCTGAGCCACTAAGCCAGGCTGGTGATGCTTCCAGGAATATGTAATATCCCTGTGGTCGAGTGGGGTGAACTGTCCTGGCTGTAGCCCTCTCCCAACTTCTTGTCACCCACAGCATCCTCACTGTGGGGCGGTACAAGAAGCAGAAAAAGCTTAGATGCTGTGAAAGCTCTGCTTGGAATTAACAAAAATATCTCTATATTGTCAACACTGCTCATCACAAATCCAAAACTTTGCCACCATACTAGCCACTGTAAAGAAAATTAACTATACCCCAGCCAAAATCAACACTGAAGTAGAGAGGGACATCAGTTATAACATAAGAAGAGGTTTCTGCATATTCAAAGCATCATGCCTCTTCAACAAGACTAGTCTGCAAGGACTTACCAGCATCACTTCTGTGACTTTAATTTTTTAGCCCTAAAAGTGTTCTGATTTGGTCAAGTGAGAATAGGGAAATAAGGTCATCATAGCTTTGTTTCCTGAGCATCATCTGAATTGTCAGACTATTATTCTGGCATTCCTTTGCTATTATGTCACTCTCCCTGTCACCTTTCTTCTTTTTTTTCTTTTCAGTTGATTGCAAAGGTATAAAACCAAACTCTGGATCAGGAAGCGACTCACCCAGTAAATACCTGAAGCTGAAAGGGTTATAGAAAGAATATGTTGGGTATTCTGGTATTCCACCCCTACGAATCTCTAGTCTACACTAGTCTAAGGCTGACCTAAGATAGCCACTCTTACATTTAGGCATGCTTTCCTGTTACTTCTCTATCTTTTTCTATTTTGCCTTTGCTTCAGAAAAATCCACCTTAGCAAACCAGGATGATGTCACCCCACAACATACTGCTGTGAGGAGAAAACCCAAGAATTATATTCTTGACCTGTCTGTTGCTTTGTCAGTTCCAGCTGAAGTTTCATAGATCTTTGAAAAAAGTTCACTTTTAAAATAGGTTTCAGCATGCCTACAAGAAGCTAGAGTATCTTAAAATTACATAGGGATATGATTCAGCATTCATTAAAACAAATGAAAATCCTTTCTTACAGTGAATTGATTCTGGATTACATCTAAATTTTATCTTTTCTGCAGGCCATATCCTTCTGCCATATCCAACCCGTTCTCTAGGTCTTGGTTTTGCTTTTATTCATAAGCCACCACCAGGGCACAGAGATCTTTCATAGTACTGAAGATGAGACTGGCATGATTCATGAAGCAAACTGCAGGACCTAGCAGAAATCTGTAAGCAATCTGGAATCAACAGGGACTCCATACGTCATCAAGCTGTGGTACCCTGTTCCATCTGCAATACTCAAGAGAAAACTGAACCTGAAAAAAGCTCGTATTAAAAACACACGCTGCTGGAGAGGGTGAACAGAATAGTCAGAAGGCAAGGACCAAAGTGCTCAAGGATAGACTAGGTTTGCTGGAGTAGAACTTCACAAGGATAATGGAGAAAAAATTGTCAAGTGGAATGGAGCCAGTCCTAATAGATCTGATTCAAAGGGCATGAAGATCAGTGGGATCCTTCCCTTTTATCTTGATAAAATTTGACTATGTCCCAGTGCAAGTAGCAATAAAAAAAAAATAGGAATGTGTTTTAATAGAGGGATTTTTTGGTGGCAGTTGTTTTATTGTAGAGCAAAAGTAGTTCCTAGATGCCCCTGTAAGGACATGCAACTTCTCTGAGAAAATGTATTAAGCAAAGTAATTACTATAGTCAAACAGAATCATATGGGGCAGCCTGAGGTATGAAGCTTTTTTTCCCCAAAGCTTTGTACTATTTTAAAAGCTAAACATGTCCTTCATAAGAATCACACCATTTCTAAGGAGTTACCAGTTTTCAGATTTAAAAAAGAAAAAGAAAGAATTTATTACCTGGTGTTCATAAGAACAGTACACCTCGCACACAGCATTGTCCTACAGTGACGTCTTTCAGTCTCAGGAGCTGATGAAGCCTTTATCAACTTCCACATACTTCTGCACATTTGTTCACTTAAGTCTGTCCCTAAATAGTTACTGCCTCAGCAAAGAAATTTGATTTTCAAGCCAGTTCTTCAGTTGATGTATAGCCAGTATACTTCTAGTGAAAATCAATGGTGTCACGGTGATACAAATTAGGTGATAGTAACTCTAATAATTTTTATGTAGGTGTTTATACAGGCTTAGTCCTGATCATGGGATGAAGTGCAACGTACTTCAGCCAGAAACCTTTGCAGCAGATGTCTTTCCTTGTATGTAAGAAGCATGTAACTGTTTGACTAGTCTATCCCAAAAGTAAATTATAAAACCCTTCAACTAGCCTAGCTGTCTTAGACAACAGTGCATTTGTGAGGGGCAAAGCCCATGACTACCCCAGTCTCCTCATCCACTCTCCACCAGCATCCCTCCAGCTTCTGGTTTGTGGATTTTGGGATGTAGGAGATGTATTTCAAAGATCCATAAAATCTGCTTCCCCTTTAGCACCCTGTTCATATCCAGATGGTCACAAAGGAGGTGTGAGATTTTCTGATTCCCTTTAGCATTGTGAATGCACACTCTGTCCAAGTCACAGTCCACAGATAATATATGCTCAGTGTAATAGCAGCCAGAAATATATGGCAATCTTTGGCTCTTTTTTTGTCACAAGTGTTTTTGAGGCTTTTTCTTTTTTTTTCAATATAATTATTTCTTCCTATGATAGGAAACAAATTAATTATTCAGCTGATAAAGAGATAGCACAAGTAAGAACTCAGGACAGACAGCTTCTACCACATATATTCCCAGGGAATGATATCTTATTTTATGAATAATCTGTTGACTTTCAGAATTTTTAAGATATGATCTATATGATACTATAACAATTTAAAGGTAATTTATTGAATAAAATATAGTAGCTTTAATGGAGAACTCTGGTAACAGCCATTCCCTTGAGATGAAAGAAAAGCTACAAGCATTTTTATTGCCTCAAATTACACTTGTCAGTGAAGATTTATTCACCATTATACTGTTTTCATAAAATTTAGCTGTTTGAATCCCAGTGTTGGTTTACAACAACCAATTTTGATTTATTACATTATCTGTATGTTTATTGATGATGTCTAACATATTTTCAAAACATTTTTTCAAGTGAAATGTCTCAAAGCTTTTGACAATGCTAAAGGCTTGAAAAGAAAAACTCCCCCTTTCATTAGTAGGGCTTTGATCTAAGGGCATCTCCAAGTGCTCATTATAGTCTTATTAATGCTTGTCTTGCAAGATGACATTAGGCTGAACCCATGGCACTTCAGGAGACTACTCAGGTACCAAGGATAAGGCTTCAGCAGGCAATACAGAAATATGTGCCTTAGGGAAAATGATTTGAAAATAATATCATTGAACCAGCTAACAAAACTCGTACTTGTAGTTCAGCTTCTTGCCAGCCCAGTTGTGCTGAATAGAAAAGAATGACTCATATACATACCCCCAGCAGGGCAGAAATTCCATGAAGGATAAACACACATTGTGTACCGAAATGCCTAAGCTAACATTAGGTGAGAGAGATGTAGAAACAGGACTGTTTCTACACCTGGAGTCTATGCCACACTACTGCAATTCTTCTACTTTAGCTCCAAACTAATATATCTGTTCAGCTCTACTTTGTTCTTGGGGCTTCACCAGTTTGTTCAGAGCTAGTTTAGGGATTCCTGTCACACTATGGTAGGCACTTCTGGCAGGACCATTTGCTGTGAACTGGTTTATTTAAAAAAGAATAATGTCCTTGCTCTTGATGCAAGTTTCTTTGTAGCAAATTAAAAGCCATTCTTTGCATCAGCTTTTCAAACTTTACTATACATTAGTACAAGCTTCACACCCTACTCCTCCATGCTTTCTGGATTATAGCCTGCTCAATGCACTAACCACTCAGAGTATCACCATCCTCCAGCCCAGCAAGAAAGACACTGAATCCTACAGCATCAAAAGTTTCAGTTTACCGAACCTAGGAATCTATGAACATGGGTTATACCTGTGGCTGAATGCTGAAGGGAATGGTTATCCATTGCAATGGCTGTTGTTGGTCTCCTGTGCTATCTCAGTCCAATCTGGAAGAAATAAATGCTGGAGCCTGTTTTTCTGCTAACAGAAGGAAAGGAGTCAGGGACCATCACCCCTTCTCATGAGTGATGATGAAAACTAAGCAATGAATCAAAACCCATGAACTGAGTCATGGAAAGGTGTCTTCTGATTTTATCTATCTTTGTCTCTCCACAGAGGCAGAGAGGAGGGAAGTCAAGATCCTAGGTTTTACTAAACTGAAGATTCTACAGATGAGTCAATCCAAATGAGAGGATCTAGGACTTCATGTGACAGGACACAGTTCTGCAGGAATCAGAACAAGGAATGGAAGGAACAAAAGAAGAAAGAAAATAAGATGAAAATACATACTAAATCAAGATGTTCACTGTGAATCTGTAGTTATATGTAAGATTAGTCCTATGCCTGATCACCTTTATACATAATTTTATACAATTGTCACTAGGAAGTCAAAGAACACAGGTAAAAAAGGACTTTTTTCCTTTTCAGTGTCATGAAATTTATTTGCTTCGTTGATTTGTTTTCTGAAAAAGTCTGCTGTCATAATAGAATATTTAGTGGGAGACATCATAACAAGAAATACTGTCTGCTGAATGTTCTCAATTACTTACTAACTAGGGAATGAGAGAGTACTCTGGGAACAATTAATCTGTTGATGCTGGAGTCAGATATCACAGTACAAAGTATTTTAGTGTCTTCAGGTTTACGTCTTATGGCTATGGAGACTTGATTGCATTTTTCTGATTCATATTGAAGACTCCTGACATCTGAGCAAAGCCACTTTGGGGAATATTGTATATGTTTTCATAGTCCCTCCTCAAGAAACCTCATTGCTGAATTGGAAGCAAACTGACCAGTGAACTTCAATAAGACACCATGTGAAAGTAATCAACTTATGCTAATGTTTCCCAGCCAGTAGAGAATTTTTCTAAAGTGGATTAGTAGATAGGACTGGTAGGTTTACTCCATGGCTGAAGCACCTGTAGCATCTGTTACATTAAGGTGTCAGAGAGTACTTCAGATAACGTGCAGCCAATGTACTCTCTCCTTCACTAAAATCTAGATTGGGCCCCAAAAGGTCTTTATTTATAATTTCTTTCTCTCTTCTTCTATTCTTTTCACTTCCTTTTCTTTCTCTCAAGGAAGTATGTCCTGTGTATAAATTGAAAGCCTAGATTCTTTCATTCAGCTACACACAGACAAAGATAGGGAGGTGAACACTGAACAGAGAAAAAGAATTGTCTTATTTTGATGGTGGTTCATGAAAAGAAAGGAATTCATGTTACTTTTTGGACCCTTACTATCAAAACCTCAGAAGCAGAGGAAAATATGACTGACCGGAAATATTTGTTTTTGAAGGTTTGCAACTATGACATTTGAGCATTTTTCCCGGTCTCACGTTGATACCAGACTAACCTTCAAGTATATACATGTGGAAAAGTTCTAATGAGTTGGGTTTGTGTTTAGCTTCACATTTGACAGAATCATAGAATCGTTAAGTTTGGAAAAGACCTTTAAGATCAAGTCTGACCATCAACCTATTTGCCTCACCATGTTTACTGTTAAACCATGTCCTCAAGTGCCATAGCCACATGTTTTTTGAATGCTTCCAAGGATGGTGACTTCACCACTTCCCTGGGCAGTCTGTTCCAATACTTTACAAGCCTTTTTGTGAAGAAATTGTTCCTAATATCTAATCTAAACTGTTCCTGCTGCAGCTTAAGGGTATTTCCTCTTGTCCTGTGAAGATGTTTCTGTTTTCTAGGAAGGTATTTAAGGGACTGGAACATCTTTTTTATGACGCTGAGGGAGCTGGGACTATTCAGCCTGGAGAAGTCTCAACCATCTCATCAACATATCTAAATACCTGATGGGAGGGAATGAAGTTGAGGGAACCAAGCTTTTCTCACTTGTGCCCAGTGACAGGACAAGAGGCAATGGGTACTGTTGTGGTTTAGATTTTCTTGTTAAATTTTTCCATGTCATCACATGGGCCTGGAGATCACAGAGGACACCTTCCTTCTTTCCCCTCGCGAAGGGCTGGGTGGGGAGCAGGGAGGGAATGTGGAGGTTCTCATGGGAGATGCCATGAGAATTTAGGGGGAATAAAAAATGGCTGGTGGGATTGGAACACTTTTTTTTTGGTTCCTGGGACTGCAGCTGAGAGGGGCTTGCCAGTTGCTGCACCCTCTCCCCCCCCCCCCCCCCAGTTTTTTGACCACTGCCATCTCACTGCCCTGAGGCACCAGCTGGACCCATGCCATCTCAGCGACACAGAACTGAAGGAGCAGTCTTAGGTGACATTTTCTCTGTTATTTTTTGGTTGTTGGTTTGTTCTGTTTTGTTCTCTGTCTTTAGTAAAACTGTTATTCATTTTCATACTTCAGTTGAATACCTCGTAATTTCAAAATTTTGTAATTTAGAGGGAGGGGTTTCTATTTGCATTGGAGGTTCTGCCTCCTGGCACACATTGTTGATAAAACCAAAACTGGTACAAAGTATGAAAAAATAATAATTTAGAAAGAAAAATTGCATCTGAACACAAGAAGGCACTTTTTTTATTGTTGAAGTGGTCAAACACTAGAAGAGTTAGCCCAGACATGTTGTGGAGTTTCCAATTTGGAGATACTCTAAAGCTGCCTGGACACGGTCCTGGGCAACCTAGTCTAACTCTGCTTGAGCAGAAGGTTGCACCAGATGATCTCAAGATTTTCCTTCCAATAATAATGATCCTGTGATATCAGAAAATGTTTTACATTAATTTATGTCTTACTTTGAACTTGCATTAAAAGTTCCAACAAGTTGTCTCATTTAGAATGTGGTGCTTGTAAGCCACCTGAGCAAAGCAAAAAATCTGAGGATCTCTTAACATCTTGGGCTTTCTGAATGAGGGTTTAAAATTAACTACCACTTTCCATTACCAGTCACATCTGTATCCCAGAAGAGATGGACAACTTTGCTCTGCCAATGGAAGAGAAAAACATTGTCTCTCCAAAGAGACTATGCTTTGCATGACTAAGGCAGCTGGAGAATCCTGGCCATTTATGCAACTATATCACACAGAGGATGCCAGCATGGGTGATTTAAAATGCATTAGATGTGAAAAGTTGGAGAAGCAAATACAGTATGAATATTAATTTCAATTCTTAATCATAATCAGGAGGAATCAAATCCAGTAACATAACTTTGGCAGAGTTCCATGAGTTTCTCTTTTTTTAGATCTTCCTGTTTTCTGAATGTGCCACTAATTAAAACCAAAAAAATCTGGCATCAGCACAGTGATGGAAAAGTGTCTCAGACATTTAGCATATATATAGCAGCAGATCAGTGTAGCATTATTATCAAGGGAAACAATCTCTATTTAGCTGCCCAAGAGTTATGAGTCGGAACAACATCCAGAACAATCTGTATTTTCATATGTAGCCTACACCCAATATTTATTAGATTTAATAATATTTCATTTTCTCAGGTTGAAGTAAATGAACGTATTCTGTGCACATCTCCATGGTAAGGATGCTTGTATTTCATCCAGCCTGGTTAAGAAGGGGAGACCTTTCTTGTGGGGTTGGCAGTGATGTGATGTATCAGACCTTCCCTTAGCATAGTTACTGGTGTGTGATGACTGAAACAAGTCTTGCATAGGTTTGAGCTAAGGCTTTAATGCTTCAAAACTCACAAGTCTGATCCCCTACTCTCTGCTCATCCAGCAAACCCAAATGCACGCTTCCAGAGGCTATCTACTCTTGCCTGTTAACCTCATCCAACAGGGAAGTCATTACGGATCCCTGAAATATTTTCACCACCAAAATCTCCAGCACTCAGCACTGTGCTCATGGGACCATCACAAGGAATATGGCTGAACATTCGGGTCAAGGGAAAGAGATAATATTTCTGGAGCTGGCTAGTGAAAGATGAAGTTGAGAACATCATCTTTTGAGCAGAGGATCTCGGGTTTTATGTGATCTTGTAAACTTGAATGCCTGAAGCTACAACTTGCCAGCATCTTCTTTCTACAATTATTTGAGAAATTCTAGCAAGTACTTGTTTTAACCTCAGAATGCACAGGAACCCTATAAAAGCTTTCTGTAAGTGATACAGGTGGCTCCTGTATGACTACTCCATTTTGAAATATCTTTTGCAGTTGCTATTCATCCTGTTCAATTACATTTTTAAATAGCAGCTTTATTCTTTTTCTGTGTTAGGACTATTTTTTATTTATAAGTTATGTAAAGATATTTTAACAACATTTTACATCAGATAAAATAACTTGTTTTGAAAATGTTGAAATATTCCCCAATGTAAAAGAACCCTGTTATATCTTCCTGGTTTATATAATTTTCTTCAGAATAGTATGCTTCATCTTTATTTTGAGAAGGAACATTTTTATAACTTAAAAAAAATCTACAGAATGATTCTTGCCTTCCCCATCCTTCTGGATACCTTTCAAAAATCTTAGGCATTATGTGAAATTCTAAACAAGTGAATGGAAGAAAACCACTCTGACACAACCATTCTGATCTACTACATTGTCTTTATTCCCCCCCTTTTTTTTTCCCCACAATAGGAAGGAAAATTAGAATTTTCTGGTACTTTGGCACTTGGGCTTCGGAGGGAATAGTCAATGTCACACAAGCAAACAGGGACCTTTCCTTTGGCTAGTACCAGAGAACTGATAGTTGTGGGAAGGAAAAATTAAGTACCATGTTGAAAAGGGACCTCAAGGATCATCTGCTCCAACCTTTCCAGGCAAAAGTACAATCTAGACAAGATGGCCCAGCACCCATCACCAAGATTAATTATGAAGATATTAAACAGAATTAGGCCCAATATCAATCCTTGGGGGACCACACTTGCGACAAGTTTTATAAGGAGCTGTTTACCACTCCCCTCTGAGTGCCATCTGTCAGCCAGGTCCCCACCATGTCTGGACCACTACACATCAGTTACTCCAGGAGGAAGCTGTGGGAAAGTGTATCAAAAGCCTTGGAGAAAGGCAAGTAGACAATATCCACTGTGTGCCCCACATCAGCCGAGCAGGTTGCTTTGTCATAGAAGACAATCAGGTTTGTCAAGCGCAATTTGCCCTTGGTGAATCCGTGCTGGTTTTTCACACTCATGTACTTTATCTGACTTTGTTCCACACCTTTCCCAGGAAGTGAAGACTGATGGGTCTGTAATTGCCTGGATCGTCATTTAAGCCCTTCTAGCAGATGGAGGTGACATCAGCCTTTTTTCTAATCTTCTGGGATGTCCAGCAATCTCTGCAACTTCTCAAAGATTATGGAGTGTGACCTTGCAGAAATATCAGCCAGCTCTCCAAACACCCTCAGGTGGACATTGTCAGGGCCCACTGATTTGTGGTGGTCAAGCTTCTGTAGCTGCTCCCACACCAACTCTTCCTTCATGAATAGTGGGTCAGTGTTTGTATCCACCTGGATTTTTTTCCCAAGGTTGGAGACCCAACAGTGTTGGTAAAGATAAAGGCAAGGAAAATGTTGAGAACCTCTGTCATTTCAGCATTATTGGTGACTAATTCACCTCTCCTGTTTAGAAGTGGGCCAATATTTTCCTTCAGTTTCTATCTGATGTTTATGTACTTGAAGAACCATTTCTCGTGGTTTTTGACCCCTCTGACCAATTTCAGTTCAAACTGAGCTTTTGCTTTTCTAACTACATCTCTGCACACCCTGACACTGCCCTGCTCTTGTAAGTCACTAGGGTCTAAGGTGCCTCCGTTTCTCTGATTTCTGCCACATAAGCATAGTTTTGATACCACTTATCTGTCTCCATCTCAACCCCTCTAATACCACGTGGTCTTTCAACTGTTTCCTGCAACTCGGCCACCTGACAAAACAGATGGTGAACCTGTGCACACCTTTGCAGGTAATCTCCCACACTTGTTTCTGACAAGGTCCAAGCCACATCAACGTCTCTCAAATTCAAGTTCTAGGAATTCTAATATTATCTATATTGTAAATTATCTAACACACAACTGAAATTTCATTAAATAAAATTAACCTTTGTGGTGGTAGATATATTTTTATTTAAAAAATCCAAATATTTTAGCTATCTGGAAGGTCAATTTAAATGAGGTTAGATAATTTAGAACATTTCAGTATCCCCTTTTGCAAAACCAGAGAAGTGGAAGAAGGAGAGAGAGATTGCAAAGCTATTTATTTCCATTCCACTTGTATGAATTGCTTGGGAATTTTTCTTTCTTATAGTCTCCCAATGAACAATCTATAGGGAATACCTGAGTCAGGTTTGATTTTATTCATACTTTAACAAATGTACAAACACATGTAATTTGGTAAGTTACTGCAACATGATAAAATATAATTATTTTACTAAGTTGCTATTATATTTGGATCTTCTTGTTTTCCAGTTTTCAGAAATTAGAAGTAATTCAACCACATCCTTGTAATTACAAAAATTTATAGCTATTCTAAGTAAAAGGTTACCTGTGTGGAATAACTAAGAGTTATGAAGGTAGGAAGAAACATAGCAGTTACTGAAATGTTGTGCTTTGCTTTACACCGCTGGGACTTTTCAGAGCCAGATTCCATAGTCAAAGCAAGTGTTTTTTCTGAATTATTGAACTTTGATCAAACTTTTGTGCACACACAGAGAATTGCTCCCATAAAGACAGAAGCTCAGCATAAAGTTGGTAGAAGAGGGGTTGTGCCTCCTCTGTTCTCACCCTCTCTGAAAGAGTCACTGGTTGTGAAGGTGCTGATAAAAGACACCAAATTTGATTTGCCAGGGAGTGAGGCTGTTCTTACAGCCCTATTCTTAACATAGTTAAAGGCTACCACAATGGATTTTTACTTGCCCAGATCAGAGTAGAATCAGGGACTGCTGTTAGGTCTTTGTCTGCTGTGTCCAAGCAAACCTTCTGAAAAATGTATCCTTGTCTTCCTTTCTTAGGAATGCATGACAGACAGTGAGTTCCCAGAATTATAACAGATTTGTGGTGTGAAGAGGCAATTTGAGAAAGAGGGTGTCAGTGAACAACAGATCTGCACCTCTGCTTCTTAGGCCTTCATACAAATATCTCTTCGTACTGGAAAAGTATCCAGAAGGTACTTTTGAGTGACAGCATGAACACTATTTTTTTGTATTATTTCATGTTATGCTAGAAATATTACAAGAGAACTGTGACTCATTGTTTGTTACAGATGTTGATGTAGCTTTGCTTCTGACTTTAGCTACCAATATTTCCTCCTGATGTCAAGATCTACTGTGATGGGAAGCTAGCATGATTGTTTCAATACAGTCACAAATTCTCACAGACGTTAGCACCACAATGACACTGTGAAAGACTCAGTCGAGCTGTGGGATCTGGAACTGCCGGTGGGAAGAAACAAACTGGTAAAAGCTCCGACTGACTGTAAATCTTACTGCAGACAGCTATACCCTGAGCACCTTCTCCCTCCACACGTTTCCTCACATGCCTACACCATATGTCAGATGAGACTCTGAGGTGATTAAACCAGCAATGCCCCAATGCACAAAGTAGACCTAAGTAACCATTTCATAAACAGCTCCTGCAATCTTGTGCCTTTCCCTGATGGAAACCAAGAAGTCCTTTAATTTGTAGAAGATGATTCACTAAGCTGTCCATAGTCATGCCTAAGTGTTTGTCCTGTGTAGTCACCAGTTACTCTACACCACGAACAAATACGAGTACTGTGAATTACTAGTCCTCGTGTCCGTTACCATGCTTTTACCATTGTCAATGTAATCTGCTGTCATGTTTGCCAGATTCTCTAGCTTTGTTGTATCACTTCATGCTTCTTCAATGTCCTAATGATTTTGGCTGGAAATAACTTTTCTTCACCAAGAAAGCTAGCAGTTTTTCCTAGTCAATGCCACATCCTTTTGACTAACACCGTCTCAGGGTCACTCACTGATACAGGAAAGCAAGGTATCTTTGCTTACTTACCATCTTCCCAGTTTCCTCTTTGGACAGAACTTTGCCTGCCACCACATGAGTACTTCATTTCCCCAATAGCCCCTAGTGAGCCACATCATCAAAACTGCAGTAAAGTCCAGGCATTCTTTTTCAACTAACTTTCATCTGTCTTAACTTGCTATACTCACTTTTTTACGCAGGGATCACATACACTTTCAAAGTTGTGACCTAACATTCTTTAAAAGAATAGTTTGATTTGATCTGTGTTAACAATAGCAGTGAATCTTGGTGGTCAGTTTAAGTAGTGCCTTTTGAATGGAACTCATTGTATTAAGCCAACTGCTCTAATTCTTCCCCCAAGTTTCTCAGTGCATTAAATTTGTTACTAGTGAACACTTGTATGGTCATTATGGCAAAACACCTGTGCTCATCCCAATGTCAAAGTCTTTTGTGCTAGTTGAAGTATGGGCCCAGATCTCTGCCTGGATGGCAGAAAGGTCTTAGTCCTGTGCTGATTTGCCAGGCATGTTTATCCTTTTCCTAGGAGGATGCTTCAGAGAGCTCAGCAGCAGGTTGCATCTGCACATGCGATGGGGTGCAAATGATGGAGATATTAGGAGAAGATGGTCTTGAGTACAGGCTCATGTCTGGTTTTGGCAAAAGCCAGCTTTCACAGTGAAAATAAAGCATGTGTAACAATAATAAACCATATAGCAATGTAGCGATGGCTAATTCAAAAAAGACAAATTATTGCATCAAAAGTAGAGGCTTCTTTTTGCATTTGTTTTTAATGAAACAGCACATGTATTTATTGTTCTTAGTTACTTTGATGTTGTATTGAAGTTGGCATAATAAAAACTGGTTTAATTTCTTAATTATCTGGTTTTCTGTTTTTCTTATGTGGTTGTGATAATTAATTTATGGTTAAGAATGAAGTTTGCCTGTCATTGAATGTCTGATTCTCACACTCATAGGGAGACAATTTTCCAGAATGTCTGTCTCAGCTCCTGCCAGTGTTGAAATTTTCTTGGGGGGTTAGGAGATTCAAAATAAGAATGACTCAGTCGCTGGGATAGTTCAGCCTAGCTCCCAGTGAAGAACTTAGTCTAGTGTCTGGCCCAGAAAAATCTTTACTCTTATACATTAATTTTACATTAATTATACATTAATTTTCTTCAAAATCCAGGTGATCTTAGATTTAGCATTGGATCTCAGAAAGCTTTTTTTTTTTTTTTTTCCAGAGGGGAGGTGAGGTGAGGTTGGAGAAAGACAGCTTGGAAAAGGGGAAATAAATGAAAATTACAGAACAATTGAAACAGGAGCACATATGGCCACATACTGGGGACAGAAGACTGGGTTAACATAGTGCTATGACTTGAACCACTGCATTCATGTAAGAATTTGGTAACTTAATTAGTAGTACAGAAAATTCATAACATATTGAAGACAGGATTTCAGAGAGAAAAAAACCCTCTCTGATCTCAGATCAACTAAGAAATACTTATTTACATCAACTGATTATCTTATCCTTATTACAAATATCATTTACTCTTCATTTAAAGGATATATTTTCAAAAACCACTGAACATGTGTTAAAAGATATGCAGTTAACATAACAGAAACCTGATGAAATTTCTTTCAGCCTCCCCTGAAATGTGCCATTTTGTTACTGCAAAAAATAGAAAGCCTAGAGATGAACCATTAAAGGATCCAGCCAACTCTTCCCTGCCATATAATCCTTCATGCATCATTAACCCCAATATGATTTACATAAACTGCCAAAACTTAATGCTGCCTCCAATAAAAATTGCAAAAATACATGTAAAGGTCAAGCTAACAAATTACAAAGCTATAAAATCAATTTCTTATTCAAAGGATACTTTGCCAATAATCTCATGGTAATTTTCTTGCCATGGGAGAAGAAAAATATGACATGAATGAAACTAATCTCTTCCTTAATTGTTCACTTGCAGATTTTCATGCACTTTATTTTTGTATCAGAGAAATGTTCTGTGTACTCTAGCATACATTTTCTAGGTGTTGTGTGGTCTCCATTATGACTTTATTCCAACGTTAGGTACTCTCTGATGGAGTATGCCTCTTCCTTAGTGAGAAGTGAAAGGAGGTATTTTATGAATGAGTACTATGAGCAAGTACTTCTTTGTCTTGGAATGGCACTCAGTTAATGATATTCCTGCCAGAGTTCACCTGGCTGAAATATATTAATGTAACTAGTTTTTAGTTACATAGCTGAAAATAAAATCTTCCTGTTTGGTTTTTTTTTTATATTGTATTGTCATCTATACAGGATCTGGGGGGGAGAGAGGAAGCAAGATTTTTTTGATAGATAGTTTACTTCTTTATATAGTTCTTACTGCAATTGATTTCAAAATCCAAACCCTGTCAGATTTAAATACAAAAGTAAATGTCAAGTTATCTTTAGAACTTTTCTAGAACATTCTGGGACCAGAAAAGAAAAGCGAACATTTTTCAGACTGTGGATTTTGCAAATATCAGAAGTTAAATTTTCACTAAGGTAATGACCTACTGCTTAGTCCATATGTTTGTTGCTTAAAATTGTTAAAAAATAAGATTACATAATGAAATTTTAGACACTACTGCCTAGTCTGTCTGTTTATTTGAACTGATATTTTGAGACAATTTCTTAGGGACCAGCATCCTGTTGTTTTCTGTATGCATGCAGTATGACTCAGTCTTCATGCCAACTTGAAGCCTTTCTACTTAATTTGGAAAGTTCAATATTAAGACTGCTCTTCAGAAAAGGCTGCATATCCTTTATATGCAACAATACTTCCTTTATTTTTGAGTTAGCACAAAACAAACAAGTGCCAAACCAGTCACTGCTGCTGCTGTTGAACGCACTTGGGGCATCCCTCTGTCACTGTTCAAGTAAGTTATTTCCCACTTCATTAACAGGACCTGAGTGGTTTGGCTGGGTGGACTGTATAGAGGCTGAAAAGCCGTGCCCTTTCCTGCTAGGAAAAGTGGTCAATATTCTACTAAGTGTGCAGACCTGCCTGACTTCCATAAGACACCAGGACTGAAGAACCATGAATATATGGACATCAAGGCAATAAGCAATCTAATTCCTATTATGATGAAGGGTTAATATAAATGTGACTCAAATATTACTTGATCTTTGTTGAGCATGATGTACCTTCTAAGCAGTTAATTAAAGAGAAGGATATTACTGTTGTCTCTGGAAGCTATTCACTCCATTTTGGTCTACAGAGAAGATACTGTATTAAAATATTGAAAAGGAAAATGCAAAAGATGTGCCTCAAGAAGCAGTTTACACTGCCCACAAGTCTTGGAGATACAAATCTTTCTTAGGCAGAGCAATTAAAAATCTGTGCCTCATCTCTAATCATCTCCAGCTGACATTGGCATACCTTCCATTTCTCACACCATCAGGCAGCCAGGATATAGCTCAGAACCTTGTAAGTCACCTGTACGCCTTATCCTACAGTGTAGAGACAAGCCTGTCTTCACAGCCTTACTGGGAAGTTCCCAAGCCTGACATAAACCCTTTTTCAGTATGCAGAACTTCTATAAATACTTTTGAACTGTTGATGCCTAACAAAGTGAACTTTCTGCCTGGGAGAGTCCTCACCAAGGCCTCAGCTTGCTTCCAGAGAGGTGACTGTCTTCTTTACTTCTTTCATCCTGCCAAGTGTGGCTGAAGGCAACCAAAGGGCTGGAAACAGACAGGGCAGAGTCAAGAGTGAGACAGACTGACATGGTTACACAGAAATAACTTTTTTTTAGAAGGCATGTATCTATAAGAGACAATTTATAAAATTATTGAAGTAAAAACAGAGCAATGTAAGTAGAAGTGGGCTAAGGCAGCATAAAACCCTAACTAATTCTTTGTCTGTTTGAAAGGGGAAAAGTTAGGTTGTGGTGAAATGTGATTTATTTAAAAATACTGTGAAAGTACTTTTCATAAAATGGAGTGTTTATTCATTTTGCAGTGATATAATTTTTAAGTTGAAAGGGGTTTTAACTTCATAAAGTAAATATTTTCAAATTAAGAAGATTTTTTTTTTATTTGAATATTTCTCCATGAAATTTTTTCACATCTGAATTTTGGTTAATTTTATTCTGTACCCTGTGTAGTGAAATTATAGGATTTCATGCGGAATATGCTTAGAAGAGATCCAAATTTCCAGATATATCAAAATGGACACTTTAAAAAATACAAGAAAGGAACTGCTTATCACTACTCTGTTCCCTGGTGGGACACTGTCTTGTTCTGGAAGCAATGATCTGCTAAACTACCTTTACTGATGATAGAATTAGAGATAGTGTCCTCACAAGCCTGGGTTTTCAGTCAATTAAAAAAATCAATTTTAAATGGCTTCTGTTTTCTTTATACTACTTACCCAACACTGTCCTGCAATAGAACATGATATAGTCAATTACAGCTGGTACTCTAAATATTTCTCTTCAAGCCTCTCTAAGGTTTCTATTATTAAATGAAGCTCATAAAGTTGGCATCAATGGAAATACTGTTATACCCCACTTTATTTATCTATTCTTAATAGTTGCCCATCGACAGATCCACTGTATTTCCGATCATTTTAACTTTAAAATTTTCTCTTCAACTCTGTAGGAACAGAGGTTTCTTTTCTTTTTCTTTTTTCTTTTTTTTTTTTTAATGGAGAAGCTAACAATCATTGCATCATTAATGTAACAGGACTGAGACTCAAAAAAAAGTAATTTTTGTATTAATATTTCCCAATACAATGTTTCTCATTTCAGAATGCCACCTTTGGTTTTTACCTGGAGAAAAATCCTTGCATATGCTTCTCCTGGACAAAACTGAAAGCTGAGCCTGTTAAAATTTCAAAAGCTTAGGATTCTCTTGTCTCCTTATGTGCACAACCCTAGAGCACTATCCTGCAAAGAAATTCTTCTTTCCTTCTGCTCCTTGCCAACCCTCTGTGCTCTGCCATTGTCACTGTCACCTTCTCTCACAAACAGCTCTTGGAAGTGTGGTATAATACATTTTGCTGTTGGTGAGTTATTTAGTGAGACAGAGGGCCAAACGAGGATACAATGAGAACTGTGTTTTACAGTCCTTGCTTCATTTCCTTCCATACAATGAGGTTGATGTTTCTTCTCATTAAACGTAAGCCTTAGGTGGACTCATATGTATAAGAAAAAGCGTACAAATGAGCAACCTAATTAGAAATAAATAAAATTCAAAGGAATACACCCACACTAATTCAGACCATACATACTTTAACCTCAAACATGTAAGTAACTCATTTTATCTCAAAATTTTAACATGATGCTTTATAAACCCATATCCAGAATCAAAGCTATTTCTCCAGTGTACTTTCTTAGTAGTTCTGATCTTGAAAAGGCAAAGGTGGAAATGGCAAGAGTATCTCTAATGAGAGCTAGTTGAACTGCTGTTTGCCGCATGTGGGGCCTAAATAGCTGAGCAGTGTTTTCTGTCCATTTTTTGCTTGCAGATAACATACACCCTAGTGAGCACATGTGTTCAAAAAATACAAAGAACATTGTCTTATTGTTGCACTGTTAATTTCATTCTCGATTAGAGTCTTGCAAAGGCTGTAAATCAGCACTGGAGACAATCAGAGCTTTCTTTCATTGCAGTCATTTCACAATGGTTTTAACTCTTCCTTAGTCTCCAAGGTATGCAGGAGCTAAAAGATTTTTTTGTTTTCTTCCTATGTGTGAGAACATAATGTTCCTTCCATTTCTATCAGCTGTTGTGATAACCAGGGATTAATTAAAGATCACTTGTTGCTTCTTCTTATATTCCAAATAGCTTTATTCCCTGAAGTTCCAAAGTAATAAAGACGGCAATATCATCCTGCACACATGAGACAAGAAGAACAGTCCACCTTTGTTCTCATGTCATGTTAGACCACAGAAAATAATAAAACCATAACTTAGAAACTTCCCTTGTGAGCAGTACTGTATATAGAGATATGCTGATGATTCTCATTCCCCATGGCTTCTCCACAGGACTCTCTTGCTATGGAGGGCGAATGCTTTACTACAGAGAGTGGCACAGACCCAGCTGAAAAGCTGACCTCAGCAGCAAAACAGAGATCTCTGATCAGCAATTTGAAATAGCTTGTCTTGAAAAGAAGTCATGCATATTTCAGAAAGAAGAAATAATGCAGGGCTAAAACTAAAAAAAAAAAATTAAAAATCCAAACCAAATCCAACCCGACAACAATAAAACCCAGGAAACAGACAAAACAAACAAGCAAAATCCAAATAAACAAAATAACAAAAAAATCCAACCCAATTTGCTGAAAATTGTTAAAGACATAGATTTCTGAACCTTGGATGAACAAGTGGCAGACTGGCACTCTGACATTTTCACTGTGGTCATTTACTGCACAGTGTGTACGTAAACTTTTTTCTTCATCTTACTACATGGAGGTACCACCATAAGAGACAACAGGACACCTCTGGACATTAGTGAGCTGTCTGAAGAGTTATTTTAACCCCCTAAATTCAGATACATGCATCAGGTGTGACTAGGCTGAAATCAGATCCCAGTTAATGGCATGCACCCTTCCTGTCTTTTCTCTGTCATGAGAATAAGAGCCCAGCAAACAATTTAGGAAGAAGCTTCAACACTCTGATTCTCTGATCTAGACAGCTGTGTGGCTGAACCTCTATGCAGCACCTCAAAGTACAGCTACCTGTATTTTGTTTCAGATGTATCCTAAGACTTGAAGCCCCAGAATTTCTTAAGCTGTGATCTGGAGACTCACAGAAAGACCGTGATAATTCAACAAATGCAAGACACTGAGCAGAAGCAATGAGGGGTTGTTAAAATTCCACAAACAGATCCTCTTTCCAGTGGTTTAGAAGCAATTCACAAGATCTGGAGAATCTTGTGCTTGCAGAGCTGACCTCCTTCAGGTGTGATGACACAGCATTACAGAGTGCTGTGTAGGCAAATCTTAAGCACCAAAACAGATAACAGAATGAGGAAGCAAGCTAAATAAAGAGGGATAATTTGGTGTCTGAGGTAGCATTATGCCAAGAAGTCATAAGATTCTTCCAGTTACATAATCAGTAGCAAATTATGTTACTTAAGTTAATTGTTTTGAAAATAGTTCTGCTAGTCAAGCCTTCAAAATCTCACCAGAGTGGTTGCTGATGAAGAAAGTTTATACAAAATACTTCCCAATATCTCCCTTTGTTTTCAACTCAGGAAGAAATGCTTTGATCATGACTAGAAGCTATGTGAACTGGGTTAATTTCCTGCACTATCCACTGCTCATTGTTCGAATATTTTAACATGGGGATTGACACAAAAAAAAATCCCTCTCTAGAAATAGACCTCAATGTCTGAGAAAGATGTTCATATTAAAGACAGAAAAGAACATTGTGAAAACTTCTAATCTTCTTCCCATCTAATACAAAATCTTACTTTAAACAGAGTCATGGAAAGAGTCAATATCATTTGGCAAATAAATGTGTCCTAAATGCATCCAAAAAGATCCCAAGCCAAATTCTCTGTACATAGAAATGACCATTGAAGTTGATTGGAGAGTGGAAGTTTGGCTGTCCCTAAAATTAAATCAGGTATAAAGAAATAGTATCCATAAACCAAATGAAGAACACAATGTGGGAAGGTCTTTTAGAGTTTTAGTCATTATCTATATTTGTAAATTCCAGTGAAATCAAAAGCAAACTTGAAGAAGATTCTCAAACATTGTTTTGAAATTTCTCTAAAATAATTTCTGTTTACCAGAGGATGCAGCAGCATTCAGAAAAAGGCAAATTCATGGCCTTTCAATTTAGTGGTGAAGCTTAGTTTTCCAGTGTACCAGTGTTGTCATCCAGTCTTTTGGTAGCATGAGATGTGTTGATGAGTTTGCTGGCCTAGGATTTATGTTTGTCTTCTCAGCAGGTAATGTATGAGACAGTCACTTGTAGATGGACCTGACCAATACTTTCTATAGAGACATTTGTATTATTGAGCTCTTTCATCATACTGCGTACCCAAAAGGAGACCTGGCAGGACAGAACATTTAGATTAAATGATGTCAGTTTGAAGAGTCAGACCAAGAGGGTTGAAACCACTGCTGCCTAAACTATTACTCTTGCAGAATGATAATAACTTATTTTTAGAACATTGAAGCATGTCTTGCCCTGGAGCTCAAACAGCACTTTAATAGTTATTAATGGCAGCTGTCAGGTAGGCATCTATTGACCAAGAATGAGTCACACTGGCCGTACTAAAAGCCTGGTTAGCTGGAAATCTCTGGCCTTTTTTTCTTCTTTTCTTTATTTTTTTTCCTTATTTTTGTTTTAGCAGCTTATTCTTCTGTAGGCAGTATGATAATGAAATATCAGAGTGTTTATGTGCAGTAGCCATTAGGACAAGCTAATGAACTTGTTCTGGAGATACAAGCAGGTCGTCACCTGTGTTGTCAGTAAATAATACTGTTAAGGAGGCAATTTCCATCACTGTAGGTACTCACAAGTTAATTTAAAAACTACAAGCTTTTAATTAGTAGTGCAACCAGCATACTGTGTGGCAAAATCTTGCAGGAAGCCTTTCAATTTGTCAGGAAGCTAAAGAAATACATTAAAAATACCCTTCAACTCCTCTAAAAAGTGATTTGGAAGAATCTATTACCATTATGATTGACATTAACGGTTAAAAGGTAAAAAATTAAAATTTTATATTACTTTGTTTCCCAAAATTAAATGACTTTCAGACACATTTAATTTTTATCAGGCTACAGTATTTGCATAGGTTTGACAAATCAGCTGCTGCAACTGTCTTACAGTAATTAGTATAGGCATTTAATACATACTTTCCCAGCCAAATAAGGCAACTACAAATAGTATAAAATCTGCAACAGCAGTGCCTATGAGCCCTCATGATCAAGCAAAGTCTGCTGTTAAGTTTTTATGCAAGGAAGGTCTGCAAGGGCATGAAAGCTGAACAGAAAATCTAGATTATAGCTGCCTTCCTATTGAACAAAGAGACAGATAACATTATGGGTCTGCATCCTTCATTTCAGAATGCAATTAAAATCCTGGCTCTTGCCTAAAAGATCTGTCAGAGAGAAACTGCTCTGAAGAGATAATGACATGACAGAGCCAAGAGGAGAGGTCTTGGGAGACCAAGCCAAAACCCAGAGAGAGCACCCTTTTGTGACTGAAGGTTCCCCTGCTCGTGCAGGACTTTTCTAATATTGCTGTTTTCAGGTCACTATTTAGTGTCTTAAAATGCCTTTGCAGCAATAAAATGGCACTTTAATGAATGAGAACTGAAGAAAGAAGGTGGAAGATGACAGCAGAGGAAAAGAGAGAGAGAGAAAGAGAGGAGACAGAGAGAGAAATAAATGAGGGAGTGTGGAGTCTCTTTGTACAGTATTATACTACCCTTAGTGTAAATTCCCTACCAAGCATAAATTCCCTACCAAGCATAAATTCCCTACCAAGGTGTTCAGACATTCCTAAATACATTAGACAAGAAGAGATAAAAGTCTGTCTGAGCCACAAAACAGCACATATTTACCGCTATTTAATTGTGCTAGGCAACGTCCAGAGAAGTGCAAAGCACAAAGGAGCTCTGGACGTGAAGACTTGCTATTCTGTCTCCTGACAAACAAATTGGTTGATGTCCTGTTCAACTGTGCTCTTCTAAATAACCAGATTTGATTCTGCACCTGGCCTGCCTTCACCCCTGCACTGATACTGCTTGATTTGGAGCCAACGTCTTCTTTGAACATAGTATGGTGTAAAGGCAAAGCATTCTCCCTTCTGTCTCTGCTTCTGCCATTAAAAGCCAGCAGTCCCAAATAGGATCCACTTTTCCCACTTGAGAGCTTTGGAAAGTATAGGTAATTACATTTTTGCTTTCCTGCTTGCTGACTTTGCTTTCGTCTTCATGCATGTCTCAGTCTGACTTCCATATCTCATCTGTTTTGCTTTAGCTCTCTGGAAGCTTCTTGGTATTCCACATGCAGAAAAATGTCTGATGCATGCACTTCTGACCTCTACCTCCTCTTTCTTCAATATTATGACAGTTAATACGAAAAGTAGTGCTTCTATCTTGGAACAGTCTTTGATGAATCACTAGTAATAACCCAACATTTAATCCTAAAAATTGGGCTACCTGTCAAGTTTTTCTGCAAACCAATTTCTTTAATTTCCACTGATGGTCCTCTTCTAACAAGGTCATCTCCCCCAGATCAATATCAGCTGAAATGTGATTTGACTTTGTGATCTCTAGGGGCATTAGCTTGTCCACTTGCTGTGCTCAAGATATTCCATCTTTTTCTAATGCTTCCGCTGAACACAAAGCAGCAACAAGTTGTTCAAGGGAGGTGTTATTACTGACTTGCTTCCTAAACTGCATGCTGGATTGAAGCTGTGGAACATGGGCACACAGGCAATCCTACCTTCAATAACTTGTTCTTAGTCTTTCCAATGAGTCCATGGTGTGCCACTCTCATACTGTGCAGAAAAAGTCCCTTGCCCTCGGTACGTTGCTAGGTATTCTTCCTGTCATCCTGTGATTTAGTTGTCTTTCCCTGGGTATATGCATTTACAAAATTTCTCCTGTAGGTAAAGATGCTGTCTGAAATGCTTTGGTAAATGAGACCACAAAATGTGTTCCTACCTCTTCACTGTGTGGGATGGTCTTCTCTTTTGTCACAAAGCCCTGTATGGAACAGCTGGTTATAACCCAAAGAGAAAATGTATGTTTTCCTCATGTAAATACAATTTTTTAAATGTGGGAGAATTTCTCCACAACAGCTGTTACTGTCTTTAGAGTTCTTGACTGAGATAAATAGGAGATGTATTTTGTTCTTAGGTCTATGTCAGGAGCTTGAAGCTAGTCTTTTGTATTTAGTTCTTTTATTTTGTTTGTTACCTATGAACAGATAACAAAAAGAAAGGTTTTTCCTCCCGCTATTAATTTATATTGTCACTTTTGTAAGCCATTTATTCATTTATTTTTTTAGCAGTCTCTGTCTCTAGCTGAGATTGCTCACAAGTATAAGAAATTCTTATATCATGGTACAGTAGCTGTCCCGGATATTTGCACTTAGAGGTCTCCACATTGCTTTGAGATGCCCTGCCTGCCTTGAGGAATCCCGCTGGGATTCTGGGCTATGAGTCAAGTGCTTTTTTTTCTTGACTGCATTCTAATATGAACAATCCAACCATGCACATTTGGAGCTGCTGCTCTTCCATGAGATACTACGAGGCAATGAATGAACACTGACCATATGTATACCTATTTCTAGTGTACTTATACCTCTAGTTCAGAAGGCAAAAGAACTCTGTCACTGCAGCACTTAGCCCAATTTCTACTAAGACCCAGTAATCCACAGACACCATTGCCACATAACCAAGGGTAGACACTGCATGGGTTTCCAGTAGCAACTCAGCACGGTGCTACACCACAGAGTTAGCCAGGCTGGCCTACCAGGAGGGATTCAGGAAGGTCCTCAAGCGTGGGCGGATAGGTTTGATCCTCTTATTAAGAATGTACCTGTGACAGTTTCAAAGAGCAGTGTTGCAGTATTTCCTAGACAACGATAATTAAGCACTTATTCCTTATCTGAATCAGGAATTCCTGATTTGTTCCTTCCATATAAAAAATCCAGAAAAAATTCTAAAAAATAAGGACATTGAATTTCACAGAAAGTCAGCAATCCTGTTGAAACTCAAGAACAAAGATACAGAGATCAGCATAACACTTATTTATAAGTAAACATATGGAGGGAGTGAAAGAATATGCTTCATTACAAGAAAGTTGAGATTTCAAATTATCTTAAAAAGTTAAGAGATGAAAACAACTTCAGTCTAGCTTCAAAGCTGAAAGAAGGTAATAGTTCAGTTCCATGACAACACTTGGTTTTCCAAGTCCTCTTTTCATTGCAGTGTTGAACTTCTTTAGCACTTTTATGGAGGCAGGACTTTGCTGGACTATCCCAAAATCCAACCCTGTACTTTAAAAACATTGGAAAATACTCATGAACCTTGAAACCCTTTTGTCTTGTGAGTTTTCAAAGTGATTAGGGTGTCAAGTAAATTCTTAATGATCCTGCCTGGGAGCCCTTTCCTCCTTCCTTTAGGGCTAAGCATCTCCTTGTAGTTCTCTCTGAAATGAACATAGTGAAGCTAAAGCCTCAACTTATAATGACTGCGGCACTAAAAATGTGAGCTAGTCTCTTGCTCTGGTTATTTCTGAGTTGAGAAGCTGGACCAAAAAATTTTCCTGCTAAAAACATAAGGTTTCAACTCTTTTACTTCTGTAACTCTTTTGGCCTCAGCACAGTAAGATCACATGAAAAATATTTCAATCAGTTCTTTTCAGAGGCATTATGGTGTAGTCTTTAATTATAAACATTTTTTTTCTGTTCCCCAGAGTCCCAGCCCATTTTGAAATTACTTGTATTTTATTCATATTTTTATTGTTAGAATACTTTCTAGTCTGGAAAGCATCTTTTTAAAGAAAAACAAAATAAATAAGGGGAAATGGTTGCTCTTTTTTTTAATGCATTTTACATAATATTTGTCGGCATCTTTTGAAATAAAAATAAAATTGTGGCTTTTTTCAGCCACAGAGAATTACAGTAAAGTTGCAGTATAACTTGGTATATAGGCTGGAATTCATTACATATAATAAAATTTACTCTTTTCCTTTTGTTTTTACAGGTACAGGAGTACAATAAGTCAAAAATATTGTTACAAAACTATAAACATTTCTAGCAACAATTCCATTAATCTGAAAGATTTTTACTTTGTTGTAAGTATTTCTGTTGTGATTATATATATCAATAGATATCCTTTGAGTAGATAGGAAGCATTAGTCTACTTTGTATTGTGCATATAAATATGAGTATGTGAACACTTGTATACATCTACCATGTTTAAGATAATATTAGTATATGTGCCCTCCTACATTTATACTTACACATTTAGAATATATATTTATACTCAGAATCTGCCCTGAATACATGGGTATGCTTATGTGATTATACTTCCAACCAAGATGCAAAACCAAAAAGCCATATTTTTCTTTAATGATGATGAAAAAGACAATAAGGAAGATGTAGCTATTAATATCATTTAAGACACACATACCCTTTCCTATAAAGCCTCAGTGCTCAGGAAGAATTTCAGGACACAAATTCAATATTAAACAGACTCTGGTATGATGAAGATGAAAGGGATGGAGCTCCTCTTCTATGGAGACAGAATGAGAGAGTTGGGGTCGTTCAGCTTTGAGGAGAGACAGCTTCAAGGAGATTTTCAGTACAAAATGGGGGCCTACAGGGGAGCTGGAGAGGGACATTTAAAAAGGACATGTAGTGATAGGACAATGGGGAATGGCTTTAAGCTGAAAAAGAGTGGGTTTAGATTAGATATTAGAATGAAATTACTTACTGTGAGGGTGATGAGACACTGGAACAGGTTGTCCAGAGAAGCCGTGGATGCCTCATCCTTGAAAGTGTTCAAGGTCAGGTTAGATGGGGTTGTGAGCAATCTGGTCTAGTGGAAGGTGTCCCTGCCCTTGGAGAGGGGGTTGAAATGAGATGATCTTTAAGGTCCCCTCCAACCCAACCCATTCTATGATTCTGTGATTCTGTGAAAGTGTGTACATTGACAGCAATGTTTTGGTAGTGTTAAATGTGACTTCACGCTGACAGTCCTAGTTGTGTTTATGGGGCATCATGCTCTCAGATCCATGCCTTCAGTGCCATGCCAGTTCCAGGGTAAGGGGGATCTGAATGAGGAGATCTCGTAGTTTACAACCAGATGGACAAACTCCAGGGACCTGCTGGAGCTCCAATTACGGAACCTGAATTCATCTGTCCAAAATGGTTTACCACAAGGACTGAGGGGTTTTAGAACCAGCTAGCCACTTAGGAAAGAGACAATGGAGTTGAGGTAGTAGAGCTGGCCAAAGAAACTGGGGATACCTCTTATTTTATTTTCCTGATTCCTCTGTTTACTCACACTGGGATTGAACGAATGCTGCCAGGCATCAGTGCTCTATTCACCTTCCTCCTTCTCCTCCCATGCCATTGGTAAACCCATTGCAACAGTTTTTGGTGCTGGGCTTTTCTATGCCAGTTGGGTGCAAAAGTTCTGCTCCTCATGCTGTCAAGTAATTGATATTTAGGTCAACAAACCCATCATATAAGAAGTTTCTCTATGTAGATATTAAATATGTAGGCAGCCCACAGCTTGGACAGAAACACTCTGTGTTGGGTTAGGAACTGGCTGATGGCCAGGCCCAGAGAGTGGTGGTGAACTGTGCTGCATCCAGTTGGCAGCCGGTCACTAGTGGTGTCCCCCAGAGATCAGTGTTGGGCCCAGTCCTGTTTAATATCTTTATTGATGATCTGGATGAGGGGATCGAGTGTACCATTACCAAATTTGCAGATGACACCAAGTTGGGGGGGCATGTGGATCTACTGGAAGGCAGGAGGGCTCTTCAGAGGGACCTGGACAAGCTGGAGAGATGGTCTGATTCCAATAGGATGAGGTTCAACAAGACCAAGTGCCGGGTCCTGCACTTTGATCACAACAACCCCCTGCAGCGCTACAGGCTGGGGACAGAGTGGCTGGAGAGCAGCCAGGCAGAAAGGGACCTGGGAGTTTGGATTGACAGGAAACTGAACATGAGCCAGCAGTGTGCCCATGTGGCCAAGAAGGATAATGGCATCCTGGCCTGGATCAGGAACAGTGTGGCCAGCAGGACCAGGGAAGTAAGTGATTCTTCTCCTGTACTCAGCCCAGGTGAGGCCACACCTGGAGTACTGCGTTCAGTTCTGGGCCCCTCAGTTCAGGAAGAATATTGAGGTGCTGGAGCAGGTCCAGAGAAGAGCAACGAGGCTGGTGAAGGGACTTGAGCACAAGTCCTATGAGGAGAGGCTGAGGGAGGTGAAGTTGTTTAGCCTGGAGAAGAGGAGGCTCAGAGGAGACCTCTTTGCTCTCTACAACTCCCTGAAAGGAGGTTGTAGGCAGGTGGGGGTTGGTCTCTTCCCCCAGGCAACCAGCAGTAGGACAACAGGGCATAGTCTTTAACTTTTCCAGGGGAGGTTTAGTTTGAATATTAGGGAGAAATTTTTCACAGAGAGAGTAATCAGCCATTGGAATGGGCTGCCCAGGGAGGTGATGGATTCACTGTCCCTGGAAGTTCTTAAGATGACACTGCAAGTAGCATTTAGTGCCATGGTCTAGTAACCACGGCTGTGCTGGATCAAGGGTTGGACTTGATGATCTTGGAGGTCTTTTCCAACCCAGTTGATTCTATGATTCTGTGATTCTATGATTGCCACAGCACAGAATACAGAATGTCCAGAGAACTGAGGTGCTGTGGGAGGCTGGATCTGTTGGTAACAACATAGAATGAGCGGGTGGCCAAGGAAAAGATGGCCTGTGGGACCTTGAAAATCATATATGAAATGTGATAGAAATAGGATCCAGATTCTGACTACCCCAGGCTGGCTGATGCCAGATCAACACTCCTAGCTTACACTTTGCAGTCAAAATATATTTTTGTATTTATGATGGAGAAAGAGATGAAACTGAGAAAGAAAGGATTCCAGAACAAATAAAACAGCAAGAAGACACTTTAAAAGACCATGACAAAAGGATACCTTTTTCTCTCCTTCCTTGCTCTTTACTGTCGGAAATACATGATTTCATAAATGCCTTCATGCTGATCTTCTCTGCAAACTCTCATGTTGTTTTGCATGCTCTGAGAGTAACATAGTTTCAGTCTGGGACCAGTGATCCCTTTGAACTCACTTGAAATAAGAGATGGCAAATGGAGAAACAGATTTTAATCTTGGCATCTTGGCAGTAGATGATGATGAGCATTCAAAAATGAAAGATGAACTGTGAAAATGAGAATTGTGTTTTCTTTTGTCTAGAGCTCCTTGGTCCCCAAATTATTCATATTCTGAGGCTGATTCGTCATCTTCCTCCTTTTGTTTAATTTTCCTCTGACTGTCTGAATCCAGTGGGAAAGAGAAAGAACACCTTTGAAACTTTCCATCCTTGATTAATTCTAACTTTAATGGATAGAAAGAATGAGCCAGTTTTCCCCGGTGTCCTTATTTTGCACTCTTTCCCTGGGAGAAAAGATACACTGATAACAGCTGGGCAAATTTTTTAGAATGCAAAACGCAGGTGTTGTGCGTGAGATATTGGTTTCTGGTGGGACTGATCATCAGTGCCATGAAATCATTATCTTGATAGCTCTTGATCCTGCTGAGAGTTTTGCTAATATTCCTACATCCTTGAAAATACGTAAAGACTACTGTAAAAAGTGTTGTGTCCCAAAGTTTCTTCAGGAAAGAAAGACATATCTGCTCAAAACCAAGCCTGCAATATCCTCCACATTCTCTCCAACTACAGTTTGCACTTTCCTCGAAGTGATCATTTTTACCGTAATTTTGTCAACACATCCACTTCAGGAATTCTAAAATCCAGGTCATTTGAAGTGTGACTTACTGCCTTCTTATCAGCCGTACTCTTCAGAAGTCCATGGGGCATTTTCAACACTCACCATGTCTGACAGCCAGGAACCTGTTTTGTGAGTGGCTGTACACAGCTTTCTCTGCTGCTCTTCATCATCATGCAATGACCTGTGTGAAAGTTTAATGTCAGGTGGACAGAAACCTGAGTGAGAATACTCTGTACATCATGTCCCACAGGTGAAATACCTCTTGGCAGGGGCCAGCCAAAGCCAGTTCCTTTCAAGACCTTTTTGAGGACTGAGGTGCAATTTTAAGGTATACTGACTTTGTGCTGACTGTACACAAAGAAATGATGGTAAAAGAAGCAGTCCAACATCTTTTGTGTGAGGCAGCAGGTGAGTACAACCATGGAAAAGGCAAAGGAACCTAAAGGAGATATATAAAAGTCTTAGATGTAAGTCAGAGCCAGCCACCCTTCCAACACTTCTTTCCACATCACCAGAAAGAAATAACTATTTCTAAAGTACTATTTATCTCAGACTAGACTGGGTACCTGCAAGACAGGCCACCTTGTTGAGTTCCCTGTGTCTTCTTATTGACCATAATGTGATTGATGGGCTTATATGGCCAATCTGTCAGTGTCCAAGTGAAGGAAGATGACCCTAGTTCACACAGCCTGGAGGTAGCTGCACCTATATGCCCTGTATATTTTACAAAGTGAACTTGCCTGCAGTAAAAGGAGGGCTTTTGCCCTAAATTCTTCAGGATGTGCACTCTGGGAGTCTTGTAAAAGCAAGCATAATTCAACTATTGCAAGTGGCCTGTGCATAAGCTGAGCTGTAGAACTTCTACAGGGTGACATGCTTTACACAATCAGTGTTTTATATAGCCCAACATAGCAAGGTCCATGGTTAATTTAGTGAACACTGCACTTCATATCATGTGTAACACATTTAAAATCTTGTGCCTCATTGTATTGTAAATGTTAAAAGTTGTAATTGTAATGTTAAAATTGTGACAAATCCAGCAAAATGGTTATTAAGAAAAGGCAAAGAGAAAGCACCTAGGAAAAACCGAAGTCACGGTGTTCTATCAAATATCTTGTTTGGATATTGTTTGGAGTGTTCTTTGATGCAGTATATCTGTGGGTGACAGATAGGGGGAACATTTACAAATATTTGACAGAAAACCAAAGTAATTTATATATCTTTTTTTTGATACTTAAGTACAATCTTCTACTGCATCTTCTCTCATGACAAATTGTCATGGTTTGAGATAGCTCCAAAATCCAATTCCCTAGCTCCATCCCCCCTCCCACATCTCAACCTAATGTGAGATGGGTTTTTCCAGACAAAACACACCAGACTCAAAGTGGGGGAAAGGGAATATATTACAATGACTGTACAAACAAATACCATATCACATTATACACACGATCATAACTATCTCTACCATGACATATAGTATTTACAGTGGATCAGGTCTCCTCTCCCCTCCAAATAAAAGTCCAGGAGGGAAAGAAGGACAGATCCCTTCCAGTCTTTATGCAGCAGCATCTTCTAAGGCAGCAGGTTCTGTCTGTCTTCTCCACATGCAGCAGCGGATTGCTGGCTTTCTGCCAGCACTCAAGGAGGGAGATATTCAAGTCTCTCTCTCGGCCCCATCGCCTCAACCGAGGGGTCTTCCGTGGGCTTCGTAACCCCAGACAAGGTCGTATCACCACGTCATATCACGAAGACACAGGGGGGTCTTCGTGACGGTCTGGTATCTTCAGGAGACTCAGCTCCTTGCTTGCAGGGCCTCTGTGCCCTGCCTCTCAGGCTGCCACCGTAGCAGCAGTGCGAGGGGGGGGGAGCCAAGGTCAACTCCCCCCACATTCCATCTGGCCATCCCGGTCCAGCTCCGGGACGTCTCTTGGGCTTCTCAGCTCCTCTCTCCGGTGCTGCTGTACTCCAAGGCTCCTCTAAAATAGGAGTCCATGTCCCTCTTCTCCAAGAGGGGTCTCAAGGGAGTTTTGGGGAATCTGGTATCAGTCTTACCCCAAAGTCTGTCTCTCAGGCTGCTGGCTTTTTTTCCAGGAGTCCTTTCTCTGCGGTGCTGCATGTTGCTGTTGCTTCTGCTGCTCCTTCAGTTCAGGTCCTTATCTCTTGGCTCTCTGCCACCGTTTCTCTGGTCAGACCTGGCTGCTGCTCTGTGCCCATGGAGAAAACATTCTCCCGGCATAACTACAGGCACCTAGCCCAGCTTTATGCTGTTCCAGGTCCCTGCAGCCACCCAGCCAGGGGCTGGGAGGGCTCAGAGGGCCCAAGGGGCTTAGAGCCCCTACCTCGTGGCTCACAACATGGCCACTTCTCCTCCAGCAACCAAAAAACTACAACTCATCTCTTCCAGTCAGTTCGTGAGATGTTGACATTTCTGCAGGAGCGCCCACTGGGTAGAATTTCAAAACTTCCAGAGGTTTCCACCCCTTGGGGTCTACCACTTTTCAGCCTCTGGGGAAAATCAAGGTCCAAACCACTACACAAATCTAGACAGATCTGTTAGGAGGATATCCAACATACTTGATCCTCCCAAGGCTCTGCCCCTCACCATGCTCATCAAGATGGTTCTGCCTATTGTTTCGGTCACTGCGTCATGATGATATTTTGGTGTGCAAAGTTCCTTGTTAGTAAAGGTATGGGAGAGAAATGCAAGTAATAAACATCTCAGGTACATTTATGTGTGTGATGTTTTAGCTAAATGAAAACATTTTTACTACTGTGTAAAGTTAGACTGAATGTTTCTGTTTCCAGTATTTTTTATGATCTGCTGGGGGTGAGACAGGCCTAAAGTAAAAATTCCCACTTTGAAACGGAGAACTATTAGTTGCTGATCTACGCCGTACATGTCACCAGGGCTTTCAGTGAAAAGTTTAGAAGTGAAAAGCTTATTTTCTTCTCAATGTTTTGGGCATATGAAAAGCATCTCAATTAAGTCAACAGCTTTTCTTGAGATTTAGGGTGCACAGTATGGCAGATTGCAGAGCTGATTTCACAAGTAACGGTAATTAATATCAGTTCATTTTTTTCTTCAGTTTAACAAAATTCATAGGAAATTTTCTCTTTGGCTTCATATTTGTAAGTATAACTCACCACTGCATGCTTTAATTTTACATTTGAAAAGTCACATAATATTTTGGGCAATGTATTAGAGCTTATAGCTTCCAACAATTAGGCACTTACAACCTGCTGCAGCATCAAAACCTGTCCTGGTATCTTGTTCCATGATCTTCCAAAACTGCTTTGAAAATCAGTGACTACTCTTCTACAAACTCTCTCTGCACTCAAAATGTTTGGTGTGGCTTTTTTTGGTAAGTCTAGTTTTAAGTCTAATTTTAAGTCTTCTGGTCTTTAACGGATGTACAAATTCATCCAATCAGTCAGTTCTCCTGCAATATAGGCATCCGAGTCATATGCTCTCCACCAGCCTTTGCTTGGTTAAACACCAGATGGATGAAACAGCTGTATAAACCTTTAATCTCTGTAACAGCCTCTCCTTCATTTATTCTGTGACTTATGTGGTTAGTTTCACTTGTGTGTTCTTCCAGTTCGGGAGTTAACCAATCTCCGTCATTCAGATCTATTTAACAGACTTTGCTTATCTTAGGGAATTTTACATTGATTTTTCAACATATACATTAAATATTAGGCTGCATTTCAAGCAGTATTGATGTCTTTGATATCTCTTTGCATTATCTGTTAATCTATCAACGTTACTGCTATAATTAAAAAAACACATTATCGTGACAGTTTGTAGTTACAGTCTCTTTCTTAGGAATAGTACTTTCTTGTGAGATAATCCTCTCCTCCAAAACTGTGAATTTTCTAATCAATTACTTTTTTTTTCTCACCATTCTGGTTTGAAGTTGAACTATTTCTGTAATCTCGCTATTTTGATAAAACAATATAAATCTAAACTGAAAGACAATGGGAGAGCTATCTGTTGAAATGTACATCCTTTTAAACAGTTAAACTCACCTTTTTTGTAAATTACCAACTTTTATGAATAGAAATTTTGGAACATATCTGGGCTCTGTCTAGAAGAAACCAGACTTAAAATAAGATTTGTTACCATGATTCAAGATGCTGATTGTAAGAAAGTATGTGCAGTACTAAACCCTGAGGAGAATACCTCAGATAAGAGGTTCTGAGCTCAACTAACCTTAAAAAGGATTTAAAGAGACACCTAATATATTTTATCTCTATCTTTGTGATCTAAAGACTGCAACATGAGAAATTTTGTGCAAAAGCAGAGAACTTTTTAATGCATTTGAATATTGGGAAGTCTTATAGGAAGAGGGTATAAGGTCCTCCAACCATACAACTTAAAGAGAAGACAGAAAAAGACCCCTGTAAGAATGGGTTTTTTTAATTTTATTTTTTTTTTAGGAAAAAATTAGTTGATCTTGTTATAATAGAATTAGACTAATTTGTTTATTCTCCTTCTTATCTCACTCCCCAAAGAATTTTTGTCTTGGCCAAGGTCAGAATAATACTGTAATCACTTTTTTATTTAAGAAAAAGAGAAATGAGAGGCAAGTGGTGAATACTGATGCTGAGTTTTGGAAAGGCTCTTGTGGCAGCGTCATTCTGTAGGGTGCACCAGCACGGATCATCGGCTAATTTTGCCATTCCACACAGTAATGTAATTTCTGAGCTCCAAAAAATTTCAGTCTAGACCATCAAGGGCACAACCTAAGAAGTCTCAAGACTTTGCAATCAAAAAAGAAATTTGTATATGGAAAAGAGTGGGAATAAAAGGCAATAGGAAAATAAAATCTTGCATATTTTATATGACAAACATGCCTCTAGCATGTATGAAATAAATCTAAAACTCTAGGATATCATTACAGATGATGAGATGCCACAGAGATTCCATAAGCTATCTCATGCCCCTGAAATGCTTTAATGCTACTAACTCCTAAAGTCTCGTTCTTTACATTTGCTCTTTCACGTGTGTGTGTGTCTATGTCTGTGTGTGTATTCAAATTCTGCGGAATAGGATAGTAGATGAGAACAACTGTTCCCAACTAGCCCTCTTCTGCATGTGAATAATACTGACTAATGATGTAAAGGGAGTGCAGTTGTAAGGACAAGTGAGGTTTCTCCCCTCTCCTCGGTATTTCAAGGACATGATTCATAATAACCCCATCATTTCAAGGTTGGCACTTGACTGAATTCATGCTCTCTTTCTAATAGCTTTTCAACCCTGTGTGCTTTTGTTATTGTGTTTCATATCCACACACACTAGAGTTTTTATCAAAGTAAAAGGAATCAGAGTGACCACAGTGTAATTTTGTTCAGAGAAGAGACTCTTGGTGATTTCTTCTTTGCACAGTAGTACAAAATGCAGAATTGTTCATGGGTCTGTATAGAAACACAGTCTCACAGTAACAAATGTTTTGATGTGTTTGATGTGTTCCAAGCATTTCTGAAGTATTTCTAAGCATATCAGCTAAGATACATGAATTCATTCTTAATATAGGGAAATAACCTTGAACTTCAACTACATTACTGCAAGAAAAGATCTATTCCTCCTTCCAAGGTGTGTATAAGAGTCGGGTAAGGGGTATTTCTCATTTCAGCTCTATGGGAATGTAAATTGCCTATATCTGTATAGAAATCCCCCTTTGAACTTCCAGCTTGGTATCAATACATATTTTGCTTGCAGTGTGATGCCGGTTACATGTCCTGTGTTTATTTTCCCCTCCATCTGCATTCAAAAAAGTCCTTCCTGTCAATATCAGTTACCCACATGTAGCCAGAAGAGATTGGATCTCATGCCATTCCAGCAACATTTTTCAGACTGTTATAGCTATGAGATGAAATCTCATTTATTTTATAGCCACAAATTTCAACAGGGAACAGAAATAATTTCTTCTTCATGGAAAGAATTTTTAAGCCTTTGAGACCTTCCAACATAATCTTTCCCAAGGAAATTAGCTTAAAAGTTTCTTAAAGAAGTTAACTTAAGAGTTTTTAAGTGTCTCACGAAATTGAATATATTGTTGATGGTAAATCTTAACATGTCTGGTCTTCTGTTGCTATGGAATTAGGAAGAAAGTGCAGTCTTTCCCTCTACTTGACTTCACTAATGTAAGACAGCCAGTGACATATGGGAGCACACTTTCTGCATTAAGATTTCTAGAATTTTCCTCATGTTTTACCTGTGCAGTTTGAATGGATCACTGTTTTCTTGTCATTTTAGAATAGACAGAATGACAAAGAAATATTTCATTAGATTTGACAAATCCTAGTTAAGAAAGACAGACTGCTGTACTTCTACTCCATACATAAAGATGTACTTGAAATTCAGTAATACTTTCTCTGCATATTTTATGCTTAAAATGCTTTTTAAACTACTAGGAAGGAACCAATATTAAATACATTTTTAATAATCCCATTGTGATTATCTTTAGGGAACATAAGTTATATAGCAACCATGTATTGTTCTGATTTTTTATACCCTAAAGGTTTGAAGGGCTTTATTTCAAGAAAACCAACCCCCAAAACTCTGATATTAAGTATAAATAGACAGGAGACTTCAATCCAATTTGTTTAGAGTTACATTTTGCAGGAGTCAATCATGTTTATTATTATCTACAAGCCAGGAGACAAGTCTCCAGAAACTGCAGGCTGTATTTTTTAGTATATATGTATACATATGCAATTGAATTTACACACATATGTATGTATAGTGCATGCACCGATAGGCTGCTATTTGAAAACTTGTGTGACTATAACAATCAGCTGATTGTTATCAAAGACAGTCTAGTAGATTCATTCCAATATTTTGTCCTATTTTCCTGAACGCATGTATTTGCACAAAATGTTGCTGACAGAGGTCTCTAAGACATAGACATTTCAATGTGTCACAGCTGGAAGAATAGTTTCCATAGACATTCAGCATTAAAATAAAATAATTTTATTTGGCATATGGAATAAAGTGTTGTATTGCAAAGTCATTCCTTGGAGAGGTACTTTATATTTCAGTTTCAAGGAAAAACCTTAGGAGTCTAGGGCATCCTCAACACAGTCTGTAACCTGATTGTCTTCAACTGCTTATTAACAGAAAATCCCATATTTATACATTGAATTAAGCATGTGTTTTAAGTGAATAAAACTGTGTGAAGGTCTGTCATCTTTCGCTTGCCCTATGTCACAGGGTTTCATGATCAACGGGTCTAAGTCTTTTAAGGTCCACTTCCTAAATCAGGACGTAAGCTTCTACATTTCTTGTTGCAGATGTAAAGATATTAATACCCATCAATGCAAAAATACCTGCCTTGTACAACTATTAATTGCCCTGCTGCAGGAAGATGATGTGACGGACATTACTGTTTACCTATGAAAGACACTGTTTACCTGTGAAATCAATAGTTAATACATTGAATTACTCAATATATCTACAAATGACAGCAAATTATTACCTGATCGGCTATCCTTGTTTGTTACTTATTTTCTCTTCTCTTACTCAACAGTTGGTTCTATAACTATCCTAAAACACATAAATTACATTACATTACTACTTGAGCAGTAATTATGAGCAATGAGTTGCTACAAAATAATGTATTTTTGTAATAGAACATGTACTTTAACATAAATGTTAACTTTTATCTTGAAGGAACAATTCAACTAGAACTGCAGATGTGATATAAGTGCACAAAACACACTGAAGAGTGGTGGCAAACACTACTTGAGGTCCATTTGTGATACAGCCAAATGGAAGAATTAAGCATCATTGTTAGAGAACCTCACAGAGACAGAATATCTGCTTGAAGATAAGCATGACTAGAGCGTATTTAGCAATAGGAATCTTCTCCACACTCCCTTTACTATAGCCCTCATCATCTTTCTGCAGAATTTGTATTTACTCTAATCTGTGGTGGGCTTGACCATGTTAAAATAAGTCTGCCTTATATTTCACTTGAACTGTGAAGATCTTTCAGTGATGATAGGAAACTGAGAGTAATTTTCCAAAAAGAAAAACATCTGAAACATCTTTTAAAGAATTAATATTCTTAGCTATAATGGTCAGACTCCTCTTTCAAAAATATCTTGGTCTCAGTTCTTCAGACCTGCTGAGTCACTGCAGATAAATCCCTTCAAAAATCAGCGTTTCATGAAAATAAGGTAATGATGTTAATTTGGTTTGAAAAGTATTTTGTGATCTTCTGATGAAATCTATTCTGTAATAAGCATAGAGTTTATTACTCAGAAAGAATAATATACTTTCAATCTAGCGATATTCTTGAAAATTAAAAAAAAACATTCAGGATGTGCTTTCCTGCAAGTCAGGTACAAAGAGTATTTCTCCTTTCCCATGTTTCATCTTGCCTTTTTGAGCCTGTAAGAACCAAAACAAAAACAGGGTAGATCATGATAACCACAAATGCTCAAAGGCCTTTCACACAGGATGAAGCATGATGAAGAGGAGAGAAAAAAGGACTCCCGGAGAAGCAAAGCGAAAAGTCAAAGAGATCAAATAGAAACAAACTGCTGTTCAGTCCAGCTAAATATATACTAGCAATACATATGACATATGATACCAGCCTGGATGAAACAAAGAGTGGCATTTTTTCACACCGTGATTTTTTTTCAAAACTCACTTTTCAGCCAAAGCAGATAACACTCCAACTGAGAAAAACTGATTTGCTTAGAGTCTTGCCAATATGGAAAGAGGATTTTACATTAAGAAATTCTTGGCACAATCTCCTATTTCCCCTTAGCTCTAGGCTAAGATAATATGGGTGAGAGAAAGACAATCAAAGAGTAGATGATAAAGAGGGAAAAGGAGAAACAAAAATAAAAAAATCCAGTGGCATTTCAGTATTACTGATATGTTTGTAATCATGCAAGTTGCCTGCTTTGTACATAACACATGTACATTAAATAAACTTTCCATGTAAAGAAATCAATACTGATCTGCACTTCATCAGAAAAGGTCTTCCCTGTGGTTGTCCATTTTTAAAAGTGGAGGAAGTGTTAGTGTGTCAGGTCTTTAGGCTGCAGACTGGTCTCTCTGCCCTAGATGCTTAGGGAGAGCCACATGCATCCCAAGCACTAGCTGTGATGAAAATTAAGTCTCTGAGTGATACAGAAGAAATTGCTCACTCAAAAAGATTTCATACACAGGATTATTTTATTACCATTATTTAGGCTTCAGTTCAGCAACACACTTGAGTATGTGCTTTCAATCTAATTATTGTTGTTAACTAGTTGAGGCCCTCCTTGTAAAACTAATAGATTACCTTTGAAGACGCACTATTCAAATTCCACACAATGTACAAAGAATAAGATTTTTTCATGGGCTTCACTTTTCTGTCTTCTCTGGCTTTTGTTCTTTCATGAGCTGAGTGAGGACTGCTGCAGCATGCGTTCATAAGCTAGAGGTAGGAAGAGTTCATAACCTGCACCTTTCAGCAATCACCTTCAGTTTTATTGTTGAATTTCTGATTTTCAGTTCTGAGAAGTGCCTGGGCTGGGCTAAAATTAATTGTGACTAAAAGAATGGCATTTTCAAAGTTGTTATGACAATCTGCTTCCTTCATTGAGATACATAAGACCTAGATATTCCATTTTTTTCAAGGCCACTTGCGTAACTCTTAGAAAATATATTGGCTATGTGGTGGATGACTCAATTGTCCTGGAATAAAATACTTCTTTGACAAATCTACTTGTACTTCTGAGTGTTATTGAGTAAGTGATATTCATTCTTAAAGCAGGCATTTCCTGCCAAAGTCTCAATCAAAATTATTAGTTATAGTTAATAAAAGCAGTTCTATAGGGACTTAATTACCATTCCCGGTTTTCAAGTCCCCTGTTTAAAAAGACTTTGAGTTAAAAAATCAATTATCCCTGTTCCTGAGCACCTATCACTAATAGTTCAGGGTAACATGCAGGTCAAAAGTTTCTAGTTCTTCTGAAAGCAACACAGCTCTTTCAAAGACCAGCTTTTCATACAATTCACTTTTTTCCCCTTTGTTCTTTGAGGGAAAGGAGCCCAGAGAAACTCTGTTAGTGATTTTTCTTACCCCTGTTTGAGCACATATGAACTGCAACCTTAAACTTGAATCATTCACAGGGAACAAAAAGGAACTCATACTATTCCTCAGTGCTATCTATTAAAATGCAAACTTTATTTCTACTGGCCACAGTTTCGTGGAGGCCACAGCCTTTTTCTTGTCCTCTTTTCCTCCAGAACAGGCATACCATAGTAATTTTTTAAGCACTGTGTTTCTTCTAAAGCCAGAAGACAAAGCAATACTTCAATTGCTGCTGTGAAAATATAGGCCTACTGTGTATGTTGTTTGACTTACTTTTCCCTTTGCGATTTTTTGGTTTTTATTTCCTCTCCTTTGGCAAAGTCATCTTTTCCAGACAATAGAGTAGATGTGGATAGACTTGGATTATATGGTGCCTTCCTATATTTAGGTTTTAAAATAGCACTCAGATCCATTGTTAGAGCCTATGGGAAATTAGAGTGATGGAGAGTGTCAGTGGGCTGCAGCAGCCAAACAAAGGAGATGTAGTAAACCTGGGAGAATGGAGGAGGTTGGCAGCAGGGATTTTTGGAGAGAATGAACAAGAACAGCCTATAGGAACTGTGTCAAAGAAGGGCCACAGTGGGAGGAATGAGGGTGGGAACTGAAGGACTGCAGAAATGTGGAGAACTTGGAACTCTTGTGTGGCTGGGCAAGTCAAATCAGAAAGATTTGGGCATGGAGCTTTGGGCAAGGCTTGTGAAGAGTCAGACTGAGGTTTGGAGCTTATGAGGTTGAGCTCTCAAGAATAAAGGAGGGCTTAAAAGGGAAGGGATTTGGCATTGTGGGAGGGATTTCTTAACGGGGCAAGCCCAAAAAAAAGAATGAAATAGAGGACGAGAAAGCTCTAACAAGCAATAATGTGAAGAGCCTATGTTTGCCTGCTAGCATGGTGCCGGTTACACACTCTTTTGGTCAGGCAAGCCCAGAACTGATAAGCGTATCTCAGGAGTCGGCTTCATGATCAAAAACTCTATTGTTCCTAAACTCGAAAATCTGCCGACAGGTCACTCTGACCGCATTATCTCCCTACGCCTTCCACTAAACAACAAGCAACATGTTGTCATCTTTAGTATATACGCCCCAACTCTCCAAGCTGACCCTGCTGAAAAAGATAAATTTTACACTGACCTGCGCCTCCTTACCCAAAAGGTCCCTGCAGACGATAAGATCATTATCCTTGGTGATTTCAACGCCAGAGTAGGCAAGAATTTTGAAGCTTGGAAAGGTGTATTAGGCAAGCATGGTGTTGGAAACTGCAATGATAATGGTCGACTTCTGCTAGAATTCTGTGCAGAGCAACAACTCACCATCACTAATACTATCTTTCAGCAGAAAGATAGTCTGAAGACAACCTGGATGCACCCCCGTTCTAAGCATTGGCACCTCATCGATTATGTCCTGGTGCGACGGAGAGATGTCCGCGATGTCCACCATACCCGCGTGATGCCCAGCGCAGAATGCCAAACAGACCATCGGCTGGTGCGCTGTAAACTCAATTTCAAGATCAAAATCAAACCAAAAAGGGGCAGCATCCCAAGGAGAAAACTCCAAGTTAACAATCTCCAATCAGCCACAGTAAGAGACAGTTTCCAGGCAAACCTTCAAACTAAGCTCGATAACATTCCCAAAAATTCTGCAGATTCCTCTCCTGAAACAATCTGGCATCATATTAAAAACAGCATCCTGCAATCCTCCGAAGAATCCTTAGGGTTCTCCCTCAAGAAGAACAAGGATTGGTTTGACGAAAACAACCAAGAAATCCAAGACTTGTTGAGGAAGAAGAGAACCGCCCACCAAGCGCACCTTGCACTGCCATCCTGTCACGCAAGAAAAGCAGCCTTTCGTCTCGCATGCAGCAAGCTCCAACAGAAACTCCGTGACATCCAGAACAAATGGTGGATTGACCTAGCTGAAAAAACTCAATTATGCGCAGATACAGGTGATCACAAAGGCTTCTATGAGGCCTTGAAAACAGCATACGGGCCTACATACCAGGTACAAAGCCCTCTACTCAGCGCTGATGGTCAAACACTTCTGACAGATAAAACCTCCATTCTGAATCGATGGTCTGAACACTTTCAGACTCTTTTCAGTGCCAACCGCACAGTCCAAGACTCAGCAATTCAGTCCATCACACAACAACCAGTAAAGTATGAATTGGATACTGCCCCCACTTTAGGAGAAACCCTCAAGGCCATACAGCAGGTGAAAATTGGCAAGGCAGCTGGGATTGATGGAATTCCACCTGAAATCTGGAAACATGGGGGCCCTGCACTCCACACCAAATTCCATGAGTTCGTGGTGCGCTGTTGGGAACTCGGCGAACTACCATCTGACCTTCGTGATGCAGTCATCATCACCTTGTATAAGAAGAAAGGAATTAAATCTGACTGCTCAAACTATCGTGGTATTACTCTGCTCTCCATTGCTGGCAAAATCCTGGCAAGAATACTCTTGAACAGACTAATACCCACTATAGCAGAAGGTATCCTTCCTGAAAGTCAGTGTGGTTTCAGAGCCAACAGGAGCACCACAGACATGGTATTTGTCCTCAGACAACTGCAAGAGAAGTGTAGGGAACAGAACAAAGGTCTTTATGTAACCTTTGTCGACCTCACTAAGGCTTTTGACACTGTGAGCAGAAAAGGTCTGTGGCAGATTTTGGAACGTTTAGGTTGTCCCCCTAAATTCCTCAAAATGATCATCTCACTCCATGAGGATCAGCATGGCCAAGTCAGATATGGCAACACACTTTCTGAGCCCTTTTTAATTAAGAATGGTGTGAAACAAGGCTGCGTTCTCGCTCCTACCCTATTCACCGTCTTCTTTAGCATGATGCTCCAAAGGGCCACAGCAGACCTCAATGATCAGGACGGTATCTACATTCGATACCATACTGATGGAAGTCTATTCAATCTAAGGCGACTGAAGGCCCACACTAAGACCTTAAACCATCTTGTCCGGGAGCTGCTTTATGCTGATGACGCCGCCCTTGTTGCCCACACAGAAGCAGCTCTGCAGCGTCTAACATCCTGCTTTGCAGATGCTGCTGAGCTCTTTGGGCTGGAAGTCAGCTTAAAAAAGACAGAGGTCCTCCATCAGCCTGCACCTCAGGATGTCCCCCATCATCCCCACATCACCATTGGTCAATCAGAGCTCAAATCAGTCCAACAGTTTAATTACCTCGGTAGCCTCATCTCCTCAGACGGTAAGATTGACGGAGAGATAGACAACAGATTAGCAAAGGCATATAGTGCTTTTGGAAAACTCCATAAAAGAGTATGGCGTAATAAACACTTGAAGAAAAGCACCAAGATCAGTGTTTACAAAGCCATAGTGTTGTCTACTCTCTTATATGGATCTGAATCATGGGTCATCTACCGCCACCACCTGCGTCTCTTAGAACGCTTCCATCAACGCTGCCTCCGTACAATTCTAAACATCCACTGGTCAGACTATGTCACCAACACATCTGTTCTAGAGCAAGCAGCTATCACAAGTATTGAGGCCATGCTGATGAGAACACAGCTGCGTTGGGCAGGTCATGTCTCCAGGATGAAGGACCACCGCCTCCCTAAGATCTTGCTTTACGGTGAACTTGCCACTGGCTGCCGCATGAGAGGAGCCCCGAAGAAAAGATACAAGGACTCCCTGAAACAACATCTCAGCCTTGGCCATATTGATCACCATAACTGGTCTACTCTGGCCTCAAATCGGGAGGCCTGGAGACACACCATCTATAACGCAGCTGATGCCTTTGAGAAAGCACGCAGGATCACCCTCGAGGAAAAAAGGCAACGCAGAAAGAACCGTGTATTGCAGAATACACCATCTAAGGAGTCTTTCTGCTGTGCCTTTTGCAATCGGATTTGTCTGTCACGGATTGGCCTCATAAGCCACCAGCGCGCCTGTAGCAAATGTGGATAGAGCCTTCCCAAATCTTCGTTCGCGAAGCCCAGCCATGATGATGAGCCAGTTTTATTAACTCTCCTAATATACAGTGACAACTGGTACCAAATCCATAATATGTAGAGACTATAATTGTCTTAGAAGAGATACGAACATAACCCTGACAGGTCTGAAGCAGGAGGTTGAATGTTTGAAATATTGGTGAGCAGGTGCAACCATGTACTGGGAAATGTGGAGTCCTCTTCTTGTGGATTATAACTCAGCAATAATGTACTGTCTAACTGGAACTGGATACAAAACTAACTTGATCACAAATAAATGTTATTTTACAAATTATTGGACTCATCTGCTCTGCAGGTTGGACAACATTGTCCAGGAGAGAAGTTGGTTGAGTTAGGCTGAATTTTAGACATGCCATGCACATACCTTATTTACGCTTGGAGTTCTTTGGGTCCTCTCCTGATGATAACTTGATGATCATCAGTTGTTGGATTTGGTAGACAAAATCAAATCCTTGGTTATCTCATTGAAATTCATGCATTACACTAATGTCTGTCACCTTGCTTGGTGCTCACAATTTGCTTATCTCAAAGATTACACAACATACATAGGTTTGCTTACACCTTCCTATTCTTAAAACTGAGTTACTCCTTTATCCTGTTGAGTTAGCTGAAGTCCATATGTTAATAGTATTGACAACTGGATCTAACTTATGTTAAGTGCTGCACAGCCCTCTTTTTGTTATGTAGACATGCTTGTAAGTGTCCATACAAATTAGTATCATGCATTGCCATTTGTGAAATTATGTATACATATTGAGACAGTCTCCAGATCTTAATACATGAACTGATTGTTAATGCCATAAATTACTCCTTACAAATGGGGCATTATTCACACAGCCTGGTTACTTGTAACTTGTTTATCATTCTCAGTGCTGTTGTGCACTAGAGTCAAGGTTAGGTCTTTTGTGGAAGACGCTGCTTGCCATGTATGCCTTGCCCGTAGGTTGTTGCACATGTGTTTTTGTACACCTGCCCTACTGCAAATCTCCCCCTCACTCATTTTCCAGCAGTCTGTTGTGAGAGTCATGGTAGCAGAAGTGTTTGTGGGTGGATGGCATATGCTGGCACTACATGTAGCACATAGCAGTCCTCTAAGCACAGCTAAACAGATTTGGTATGTCATTATGTCTTTTTTTGACCTTGGTGGCCCAGATGGGTTCCCCAAATATTTCCATCTGCGTTTTTTCCATTGTTTAATCCATTCCCACACAGCACCGGGCTGGCGTCCAGGAGCTGATATGGACATTCAGTGTACTACTGGCAATTGGGGCACTAACTAATGCAGTTGTTCTGTTCCTGGTATTTCAGTTCCTTTATGGACTCCAGCACAGGTGTTGCAGATCTGTTTCTTTTGGACTGTGTGGCTAGCTTCTCATCCCCAATATCTGTGGCTTCAAAATCCCAGTGATTGGCATTAGATTCCCCCACTGACCTGCAGGATATTTTGTACTCCACCAGCGTCTCAGACAGGACACAGTGTCACTGGTGTGCTACAAATTGTTTCACTTGTTGAAAGGCTTACTGTTACTTGCACGCCCACACAACTTTGATTTTGCGCATGGTTACTGTGGCTCCCAAAACTGGCTGCACCTGGGAGTGTGGACCCACCAGAACATTGTGACTCTGAAAAAGACTTCTGGAGAGTGATCAGATGTCCCTTGTTTCCATGCTCCAGATCCCAATGGAGAGCCCCTGCTACCACGATCTTAGAGACCAAGATCTCAGCCCTTTTGATTAGCAATGCAAGCTGTCCTGCCTTTTGAAAAGCCATCTTCCCAACTTCTCTGCTCAGCATTTTGCTGTTCTAGGTCTCCCTGTCTTCCTGGGCAGTTCTCAGAGCTTCTCTTACCTGCCCATTACTGTGTGCACTGGTTTTCAGAGTATCCTCCTCTTCATCCAGTTTCCATACTTCCTCCAACAAAGGCATAGCCTCACTTTAAGGCTTATCTCCCCATTCCCCTCACATGTTGAACCCTTTTCGTATTGGTCCTCCAATGCTCCAGGTGTCTCCATCTTCACCTTTGTACACTCCCTGATGAATCACAACAAGCCATCAGGTCAAACGCTGTGCCAGAGCGCCTCATTCATCCTTTCATTGAAGGACCAGAGATTTCTTCTGCCTTTACAATTGAACATTTTACAAAGTTTTGTACACACACTTATTCACAACAACTCACACCTCAGCCTTTGAAGCTTAGTGAATAGCATGACCTCACTCCCATCATCCTGACCTTGGGCAAAGGCTGCAACCTGTGCTGTGCCAACCCCATCCCTGGAGCAAGGTCTTGCCATAACCTCACATCCAAGAGCCCAGTGCCTGTCTATCCACATATTAATTATCTGCAACTCATGTGATTGCTATTCCATTACAGTCAACACCAAATGGCAATGTGGATATTAACTGGGGTTGATACAAAAACCATTTTATTCATAGGTACATGTAATTTTATTAGTTAAAGGACTGGCCCTTTTTGTAGGAGTGTTCATGGACAGTGGTTCCTGTTGTGTCAGGCATAGTCCTGGTGCAGTGTTGAGGGTCCCTGGTCCTCTCCCCAAGCAACACTGGGCAATATTAGTTACAGGACTGGGTAGAGAATGCTCTATTCTTCATTGTCTTGCTCAAATTCAAAGGTTCTCAGCACCTCCCGGAACTTCCACAGTGATTGACACAGTAACACCTTTCACAGTCATTAGCAGATCACTTAAGCTTGTAATTATGCTCTGTTGTTACTCCCTTGTCCTATGGGGATAACTAAAGTCCATATCCTAACACTTTCAACTAGGCCTACTTTACTCTAACTGCTGTTTCCCTGGGTTGAAAGCAAGAGGGATTTTCAGCTGTGTGCAAGGTTGAGGATTCTTGAGCCATCTGTAAGGCAGAGACAGGGGTTTGAGTCCAGAGGAGATGGTTAGATCAGGCAAAGTGCCTCAAAACAGGGACACTTACTGTCAGGACTCTGGTTTCAGGAAAGTGATGCAGAAGCGAGTTCTCCCCTTCACTTCCTCCACAGTATGCAGGAGGACTAAAACCTCTCAGTTCCTTTATCCTTTTTAAAACATAATTTTAATGCTGGAAGTTACAATAGCCTAATTAATATTAGGCTATTAGGCAGTATGACAATTATATTAGGTACCAAGCATATATTAGGCTACATGACAATTAAGACAGTGTATTGAGGGTGGCTGGGCACTGGAACAGGCTCCTGGGGAAGTGGTCAGAGCACCAAGCCTGATAGAGTTCAAGAAGTGTTTGGACATCGCTCTCTGGCATAGGATATAACTCTTGGGGTTGTCTTGTGCAGGGCCAGGAGTTGGACTTCGAGGATCCTTGTGAGTATTCTATGATTCTATGACTCCAACTAAAAATTGTTAGCATTACACTGCACATTCTTTCCAGAGAAAGTATTTTCACAGTTGAAACTGGGTAGAGCATCATGTATGGATACCAGAAACCTCAAACGAAAAAATAGAGCTAATTTGAATCACTCACAGTGAATGCTACAGCAAAATTTAAGAAGTCCTTCTTAAGAATTTAAGAGAGTAACCAAAGTTTTGGAAGAGGAAAAAGCTGAAAAAAACCCCCCTGTTTCCGTCAGCTGAAATGCAAGACATTTTGCCTGGTGAATTGCAAACATGCAACGTAAAGAAAAGTTTTGCTCAGTTTTGGCTCCAGTATTTCCTCTTAGGAAAAAAACTCAGTCTTCATATGAGTTTTTCTTTGCAACCCACAATTTATTGAAAATATAGAGTCATGCAAGCTGTTATTAGACAGCAGAAAACCAGAAGGTTTTGCTCTTCAATAAAACCAGTGACAATTTCAATTAGATTCCTCAGGCTTTTTTCCCCAGACTTACGGTACTGTAGCAAAAAAAAAGATTGAATAGTTTATTGTATTCAGCTACCATATAGCTTTCAATGTGACAGAATAGATTTTTAAAGGGCAGAAAACAGAAAAAACCTGTTGAGAAAATGGTGATTTTTTCAGTATTATTCTTTGTATTGTGGTGAACTCATATAGTTCATTATAGCTTAGTTTAAGATGTGAGATTCTTTTCCTGTGTGTAAGGCTGATCAATTTACCATTGACCAAATGCAAGTGCTTTTGATCCACTGTGATAAATGAAATGTTATCATGCATATTTAAATTAGCAGGTGACATTTCAGTGTAAGAATACCTTCACATCGAGTCCTTGTGAATTACTTGGTTTCTTCATACATTGAAGGGAATGTTCTTAAAAGCACACAGATGATTTACTTCAGCCAGTAATTAATGCTACTTCCTAGTGGCCTTCATCAAGGGCATCACTAGTGGCAAGTGACAATTCTTAGAGTTGTGAAAAAAATTCCAACCTTTTTAAAGTTAACTTTTTTAAAGGTTAATTATCAAATGAATTAATACTTTGTAACTGCAAGGGCCTGCTTGTTTCCATCAGAAAAATTTTGAGCTTCAAAGATTGATAATAATTCTGCAATCGGAAAAATTGCTGCTGACACGACGAAGGTGCTGCACTCTCTGATCTCCGCCAGTGTTCATGCTACTGTCCCTGAAGTCTAGTTTGGCTGCACAGGTGAGAAACACCCAAGCATTTTACTTATTTGTTTGTCTTCTCCAACCATATTCAAGTGAGAAAACATCATTATAGCAGGCACTACAACAAAGATAAGGGAGATAAACTGAATTTCCTAGCAGCCAGCTTCTTCCTCTGTTATATACACAATACACTGCAGGACTGCCAGTGTTCAAACTGGGAGGAATCTCAGAAAACAATGCTCACTGAGTATGTGCAAAAGCCAAGAGCTCAAAACAGTCTCTGCAAAACATACCTGCACCTCTCTGCAAAACTCCATCTGACTGCATTGAACAAACACCAGAATTGTGGCTGGTTTATGCTGTTTTTTAACAAGAGATTCTCTGGTACTTCCTCCTTCTTTTTTAAGCCACTAAAAAAGGAAAAATATTTGAGATGAATATGTAAGTTCTTATTAACATTTTGTATTTATATGCCTCCATTTTTATAATCTCATATTGTCTTTGATATAGAGAATATTTTTTTCAATTTTTACAGTTTCTGTGGTCAAAAAATACACCACCTTCAGAGCAGTGTGTTAGCAAATATATTGATATGACACTGATGGAGGAGGTTCATGCTTGTTGTTCATAAAAGCTCATCAAAACTGCTTTTAGTGATGAGATAATTTCATTTGGTGATAGTTCTTTAGCAGAGAAAATTAGCCATGGTTTAATATAACTCGGATAAAAAGCTGCTAAACATCCCATAAGAATAGAGTTGGAAATTAAGGACATTTCTCTTCCACAAGAACAAACATTCTTCAAAACTCTGTGCCCTAAGTAATTGCCGTGGCTTAACCCCAGCCAGCAATTAAGTACCACGCAGATGTTTACTCACTCCCTCACCCTGTCCCATTGAGGAGGAGAATCAGAAAGAAAAAGTAATCCTTGTTGGTAGAAATGAGAACAATTTAATAATTGAAACAACATATTATCATTATAAAAATGAATTTACTCGTATTACTAATAATAATTGTAATTGTAAGGAGATGGAGAGAGAATAACAACTCAAAAGAAGCAAGTGATGCACAACACAATTGCTCACCACCCACTGACCATTATTCAGCCCATCCCCTAACAGTGATCAACCCTCTTCCAGGTAACTCTCCCAGCTTATATACTGGGCACAACATTCTATGGTATGAAAAGTCCCTTTAGCCAGTTCGAGTCACCTGCCCTGGCAATGCTTTCTCATGGCTTTTTAAGCAGCTTCTCACTGGCAGAGCATGAGACACTCAAAAGTCTTTGACTTCGGGCAAACACTACAGAGCAACAGCTGAAACATCCATGGTTTATCAACATTATTCTCATACTAAATCCAAAACACAACACTGCACCAGCTACTAAGAAGAAAATGAACTCTTTTCCAGCCAAAATCAGAATACTAATCTATCCAACCTGAGTGGACTTTTTTTATAAAGTACTCTACAGGAGCATTGTGACTGAAAAGTTTAAGACTGTGAGACTGATGAAGGCTCTGAAAATTTATATACACTTCTGAAGGCCAAAACTAGTGGAGGAAACACAGAACAGAGATGTAGTTGAATTTGAGTTTTAAGATGATGCTACCACAAGTTTGTCACGTTGCTGCCATTATGAAATACTTATTCTATTCTATCAGCTATGCAAACACCAGTTTCAGTCCTCCTGTTCTTGCCCACACAATAACTTAAAAAACATCTCTGTGGGACTAAATTGATTACATTTCTCTACAATCCCCTCATTACACAGTTTGTAAGTTTTCCAAAAGATAAAACAAGTTCACTAGACTGGACAAACTACTTCTTCAATCATGGTAAGAAATACTAATTAAATCCCTTGCTTCAAATGAACAGTATTTAATTGTCTTTGTAAATGTTACTCTTCGGAGTCTACACCTGCAGTAGTCAAGATAGATGCTTCTAATTCTTCCCTGCTATTTATAGCTAGGCAGCCTGTGATCTTACTTTCCTTACAGTCTCCAAGATGAAATTATTTTTTGGTTATTATGAGTCAAGGTGCATTACTCACCTGGAATTTAGAGTGATTTTTTAATATTGTTTAAGCTGCCTATGAAATAGCTTTGCATTTATTCTGTACTTTTATTTGGATATATCTTAGAGCCTTAATTAAGACAGATCTTGGTTCTAAAAATTGACCTGTCATGTACAAATCTCTGGTAAAGTTTACAATATCAAAGAAAGTATCTCAGGCACTGATTATGGCTGAAGGGCAGAAGAATATGCAGAAGTTTCCATTCCCATTTCCTAAACTCATACATTAATTTAAGACATAGACCGGATAGACAGACAAATGAGAATCTGTGACCCACACAGCACCAGTAACATCATTTATCAGGACCTTTTGCAAGAGGCTGAACATTTAGGAATGATGTTTTAAAAATTAGATAAACAGAACTTGCTTAATTGAATGCTCGTTCATCCCGCTGGCATCTTCACTACAGAAATGCATTCTGTTCCTGCTTAAATGTTTTTCCATGTCATTTGAAGAGAGACTAAGAGATGTGCAAAGTTATTCCTTTTAATTGATCCTTTTTTCATTCAAGATTTCTGAGATGGTTTGTGTGAAAAAGAGCCTAGACAGTGCTTAGAATCTGGTAGGTGTGCTAGACTTCTAATCATCATTTTCTGTTTGACGAAGCTGTATATACTTGTAACCTTTGCTTACAAGCACCTGCTTAGAAAGGCAAACAGTATTTTTTTCTCTTTTTTTTTTTTTTTTTAATTTTCTTAAACTTCAAGAGTACTGGCAATCTGAATTCGTATTTCTTTGAGGAGAAGTGCACAATGACTTTAATTTTCCACAACTGTAAATTGACAGTCCTAATCTAACCCTATTTATTTAAAAACTTTAGATATATAACAAAAATCTAAATTTAGAAACCATAACTATAAAAATAATAAAAATAAATAATACATAAATATATATTTTATATATAAAATATATAAATATATATTTTTATAAAAATATAAAAATTAAATAAAAAAGCTTAACTTGATGGCAAGTCCTGAGTGTGTAATTCTTAAATTAAATACCCATATTTGATATGCAGTCAAAAAATGAACATTTCATCTGTAAAAGGATACTCTATTCCACCCTTCTCAAGCATATAAATCCTAACTCCAAAGAAAATAAATGAGTTAAAATGGAGTAATATTGATGTGAGAAAAGACTTGAAACTATGAATGTAACACTGCCATCCACATAAGTATTTTCTTTGAATTTAATTAGATCCTATTTATATAAAAAGTTTATCTAAAGAGACTGCAAATATATGGTAATGGTTTACAAAAATAGAGTCTATGCATTTATGGAGAGTAATGATAAAGCTCATAAGTGAGGAAGCTAGAACACATGGAGTGAAAGATGTCCTCCTACTAGACAGAATTCAGACACCCATTGAAATCTCAGCAACACAGAGGAAACAACAAGAAGTATTTTTCTTCTGCTATTTTACTGTGACAGTTTGCAGCAGCATGGAATATTCCGAAGTGTACATTATAGAATGAGTCATTTCTGTTGAAAATTTTGGCCTGGTCTCCTTTTTCATGGCTTCACCGCTCAGTATTTAATTTAAGATCTACCAATAAAGAGTTTGATTCATCCATTCCAAGCTATTTGACCTTGACTTCAAGGCATTAGGTATCATGCTTTACCAGTACAATTGAACTACAAATAAAAGAATCCTAGAAAAGTCAACATTAAAGGGAGATGAGGAAACAGTGATGACATTAATTAAATGAAAAATTGTTTACAAGAAAATATGACAAGAGATGAATGAAATGCTAGTCATTACCAAGAGATTTATAAGAAAATTGGGCATTATTAGAAAAAAATCTATAAAATAAAGGACTAAGGTGTCTTTTCATTACCAGAGTAAAAGGGAAAGCAATCAAACCATGAATGTTACATGCTGTGGAATTAATTACCCACTTCTACCACCTTGTGGAGACACAATATTATATAATATGACAGGAGTCATCAAGTGATTATATAATAGGCTGACACCTGACCAACATGCTTTATGAGCTATTATAACCTTCCTGTGAAGAAAGCAGACTCTTCAGGAGTTTTATTCTGGAGGTTAAATATGGACAGCTGTGGGATCCTTGCTGATCAAGTGTTGTGGATCGTTCAGTGTGCATTTTATTTTCAATAATAACACCTTTGCAATTAAATACAAACTTCTTTTAAAGGAGCATGGACACTTAATTCTGTCACATGGAATGAAGTATCTGCAATCATCTTAGTACTGTGATTGTACCTGCACGAGATAACAACTGTGAACACAGATAACACGACTGACATTTGTTTGTACATTGTCAGCAGTCACAAAGTCCTGCATTAAGAATGGGGGCAATAGCTCAAATGGTAGAGCACTCACTTGGCAAGAGGCAGCAGGATTAATACCTTCCTTCTCCAGTGTTTTCCCACTGTACTCAGCACTGGTGAGGCTGTATCTCAAATCCTGTGTTCAGTTTTGGGCCTCTCAGTACAAGAAAGACATTGAGGTGCTGGAGTGTGTCCAGAGAAGTGCAACAGAGCTGGTGAAGGGTCTAGAGCACAAATCTGATGATGAGTGGCTGAGGGAGCTCGGATTGCTTAGTGTTGAGAAAAGGAGGCTGAGAGGGGACCTGTACAACTACCTGAAAGGAGGTTGTAGCCAGGTGGCCATTGGTATCTTCAGCCAGGTAACAAGTGACAGGACCAGAGGAAATGCACCAAGGGATGTTTAGATTGGGTATTAAGGAAAAGTTCTTCACAGAAAGGGTGGTCAGGCATTGGAACAGGCTGCCCAGGGAAGTGATTGAGTAACCCTCCCTGGGCATGTCTAAAAGGCTGGTGGAAATGGCACTAGGGGACATGGTTTACTGGTGGACTGAGCAGTGCTGGGTTAATGGTTGGGCAATATCTGGTCTTGTCTGAGGGACAGAATGTGTGTTTACGGCTGGAGTGGTCCTGGAAAGCATCTGAAATGAACCCAATTCATGATATCTTAGAGCACCCTGCTGTGAACCACAGCATGATGAATGGGGACAGTCAGCTAAAATGCACCACAGAAGGACACTCCTGAGTGGAAGAAGAGCTGTAGGCAAGCCTCCTGATCTGTCTTCTTGATCCCAGGAAGGTTTCAAGATCAGAAGAAAAACGTCTACTACAGGATTGCAAAAAGAACAGTTTACACACAAAACTCAGGCTACCCAAAAATACAGATGCTCTAAGGAAGTTAAAGGAAACCCGAATATGTTACTCCAAGCTTCTAATTATCTCCAGAGCACTGGTGCTGCAGCCTGCAGTATGAGTTCTCATATCAGTCCCATTCCATCCACTTTTAGTTCAGTTAACATATTTTTTAAATCTACAGATATTTCTCAATATTGGTTTTTTTACACTCATTATTAAGATTCCACTACTGATATTTTGCCAAAAGTATTTCACAAACCAATTGCACAATCTGTTCATATTCAATATCTCTCAGAAGAGATCTCCCCACCTGTGGCAGTTTTAATAAGACAGCATCTTTACTTGGAGTAAGTAACCTACCATCTAAGTCCAGCATCGTTTGTATGATGAAAGTCCTTTATGCCTTCATCTGATCTTCATTCTCTAGTCCTACTGTATTCCAGTAATAGGTTGTGAAAAATCCATCGAGGATTTAACCAGCAGGTGGTTAATGCTTGTGTAATGCTTCTCACAGTCCTTAGAGTCTCTTGGTCGTGGTGGAAGGGCTGAATATGCTGAAATTACCTTCTCTTTAGTTCTTTTATGTCAAGCTTCAATCTCTGTATAAAATTCATATGAATAAAGGTCTATATTTTACATCATTCTGATAGAAAGGACAGAACCCCTACAGCGGTCCTAAAGATCTGTACTTAATGACATTGCAGGGCTAATTGGTTAAGGGATCGGTCACAGCACCAAGCCTGTCTGAGCTCAAGAATCATTTGGACAATGCTCTCAGGCACGTGATGTGATTCTTGGGGTTGTCCTGTGCAGGTCCAGGAGTTGGACTTCAGTGATCCTTGTGGGTCCCTTCCAACTCAGGATATTCTCTGATTTGATGATTTGATGATTCTAATCACGCTCAGATCCTTTCAATTCCTCAATTCTGAGGTGGGAAAACCATATGATTATCTCTGCACCAGAGAAGACAGCGGAAAACTAAAGATGCTAAAGAAGAAAACAAAAGGGAAGCTTTTATCCCTTAATATGAAACACTCATTAGATATAAATGTTTTGCATAACATGAGCTATTTATTATGTTCTGATGAAAGTACATATTGGCACAAATTGAGATGTATCTGTATCTTTTGATGTCAGAAGCCAATTTATTTCCTTAAAACTGATATTCTACTTTACTTAATGAGAATGCTGTTCTTGTGGATAACAGCAGACAAGCTGGGTTAATTTTAGGATGCTTTAATGTGTATCTCAGTGAAACCTTACTAGAAGTTTTTCTCATGGAAATTATTGTAGAGGCAGCTGATAAAGTTTTAAATAATGTTATAAAACAAAATCACTTAGATCACCATAGGTAATTTCTTCATTTTAACTTTATGTAGAAATTAAAGAAAAATTAAAACAAATATTTTTCTCAACCTATTAATTTTACTACAATCATATAGATTTCAAGTTAGCATTTTTCTTAGCACTGAAAGCTTGGAAATTTAATTTTATTGAAAATAATCATAGTTGAGCAATTTTATTCTGCATTTGAATTGAAACATTGCATTGGTGTCATCGTTACAGTAGGAATTTGGGGACAGGATATGTGGTGGTCTTAAAAAGCTATATTAGTAATGAAAGATGTCCTATTCCTACTTACCTGGTCTTTTCACCAATTAGTCTTCCATTCTGAATTGTTCATGATGGTTGTAGAAATAAAATTTGAGAACCAACATCATCATAACTTACTTTCCTCAAGTCAAGCAGCTGGGTATTTTACCTGTTGTGCTACAGTCTCAGGTGACTTCTACAGATGAACATCAAAGAGACTACAAGCCAATCATCAGAGGCTATTTCAGCAAAAACAGTATGAAAGTTGATTTTGATTTAAGAGTGAGCAGTCAAGGAATGGAACGGGTAATGGAACAATCCTCCTGCTTACAGAGTAATGGAACCAAGAAAAAACAGCAATCATACATCACAAGGATCTCTGACCTGTATCTCCATGCAAGATTTTAGTTTCCGAGGTTTTCAGCCCCAAGCTCCTATAACTGGAAAAAAAAGGACTCCACTCACAGGTATTATTTTAGCCTGGTGCTCATGAAAACAGAGTTTTTAAGATTGCTTTATCTTTTAACACTAGTAGATGCAAATTGGAGATAAATTAAATGTTACCTGTCAAAACCAGAAATGCCAACCAGGTGATGAGAGCATTAAAAAGAATGTAAATACTCTGAAGTGCATGATTCAAGTACTGATAAAGTTTTGGTCATCTGTTCTCACCATTTTCAGCCTGGTGAGATGTGTGAGTGGCCAAAAATATCTCATATATCCCACAGTTCTCCAGTTCATCAGTAATCTTTCTGCTACTCTGCGTTGGTTGAAGGGAACACTCAAGGACACAAAAACTGTAGACATCACACTAATAAGCAAACAGCCATCATAAACTTCTGAAGCCTTTGTTTATTTCTTACCTGATAAAGTCTACAGCAGACTAAGTAAACACCAAGGAAATGTTTTAACACAACTTCAGAGACTTTACATTCTAAAAAAACAAGGAAAGAGTAGAGATGTTGACTAGGGAGTTTCCTGCTTGAGTACCTACATGGCTGTAATGGTCTTTATTTGAGACTCCAAAGGTGTTTGAGGTATGTCACCTGACATCTGACCTTACTAAAAAGTGCAAAAGAATAATTTCTTCCTCATAGTAAAAAAAGCAGCTTTCTCTGACAGATGTTTTAGAATTACTTTGACTACTGTTTTAGAATTACCCACTCTTTCCCTGTGCCTCAGAGTGAAACTTCCTCTAACTTTCTTGTTGCAAGAGAAATGTTTATTTCTTATTTGAAGTCCTAAGGAGACTTTTTATGGTACTTACATCTTTCCTCTGTGATAGGTAAATAAAGAAGACAGGGACTGCTCCACACACTGCTAAAATTTGCTGAATTGAAAAAGTGTATAAAAGTATGTAATTAACTGTTCAAAGTCTTGTATGGAGCCAGTAGGGAATTTTTCAGTTTTGAGAAATTTAATTTTCATCCAAATTGAGCACATTTTCTTTTCCTTAATAGTTTTAGATAAAATGTGATAGCAAATGATTATTTAAAATACAGATAAAGTGGCTTTTGAATTTAATTTTATTTTATTTGAGATGATATTTTACCCTATTCTACCTATCTCTAATCCCATTATGCACCCAGTCTCATTCCTTTTCTTAGAATTATTCCAACATATTATGAGGTGGTATTATTTTGTCTCAAAAATAATCTTGTAGAAAAAAATTTAAATCCTTGGATACCAGCAGCAATCAAGAAAAGAAGCATATTCAGTCTGAATAAAAACTGAATGAAATGTCCAACTATTTACAATTTGTATTATGCAATGCACCCTGTAGACCTTCTACTGAAGTTAAACAGTTACATAGCTCAGATGATTTTTTCATTAGAACTGAGCAGAGTTTTTAGATGACTCAATGTACCATGACTACTCACTGGAGCTCTGAAGCCTGAGAAGCTTCCTTTCTGAAGTGAGAGTCAATAATTCTCATCTGAAGCTGAGTACAGTTAAACATTATTAATTACTAGCAACACAATCCTGCAGAGTATGGATGAGAGTTTGGACATGGAGATTTAAATTCATTTAGGCTTTGAACACTGGGTTATTTTCCTTGCTCTATGGATAGATATATCATAGAGATGTTTGACAGGTTTCTTATATTTATTCAGCATGGTCAGGATCTTGGTGAAGTCAGAATCCACGAAACACGAGTCTATCTGTGCAGACACACTTAATCAAGCTGGGCATCACAGAACAAAGGTGAGACCAGTTCCTGCCCAAAGAACTGGAAATATAATTAAGATAGATAATGTATACAGTGTATTCTTGGTGTCATAAATATTCTCACTTATTGACTTCACCCCCAAAAATGTAAATTTGATTCATGGTCCTAACTATGAAAATACAGTTTTGTATGTCAATACTAGCAGGATAGCAAACTGGATAAAAGAGACAGGAATATGAGTGTCAACCCCACTGCATCCTACAATCCAGAGAAGCCAACATAGAAAAAAGGTGTGGGTGGTACCAGAGGGAATGCTAAAGGGCAATGCAGATTATTATGTCATGCCAAAGAGATACAGTTTAACTTGAAGATGGTTGACTTTTACAGCTGCAGCTGCAAGTAACTATTTGGAGAATAAACGAAGTAAGGTTTCTTGTGAAGCCATTCTTGCAAAGTAAATTTTCCTCAGCCTTTCATAACATTGACTTCTTCAGCAGTAAAGCTGCTTTCAAGAGTCATTTCACCAGCTTCTAGGCACGTGATAGACTTCTCTGTCAAAATGAAAAGAAATAAACTCAGGTCACCAGGGCTTAGGTGTTGATGTACAACATGTCCTTGGAAAAATCAATATTCAAAGTAAAAACTACCTATTGTAACCCGTCTTTTGTTGGAGTACTCTATAGTTCCAACATCATTGTAGCTTTTGGCTTTTTTGCATTAAATCACACAGCTATCCCAAGTACCAAGCAACAGTTTCTGCAAGAGGGTTTTTGACACTGTTGGATTTGGTTTAGTCATGAACAGGAGAGTAAAAGGATATATTACAATAAATTTTCTAATTTTTTCCTACTTTTTTTGAATGGAATAACTCACCAAGTGAAACTGTCCTTTGAACTTCTACAGCTTTTTTGTTTGAGCAAGGTGGGAGTATACTCTACAGCTGAACAGAACCCTATGTGACTCAACTCTTTTTGCACAAATTGTCAAATACAAAATTATGTGTCTTGTTTGCATTATCACTTACAGAGATGTTTACCACTTCTTGCTTCATTTTTTAAAAAACACTAATATATATTTTATCAGCTGTGCTACCGACAAATGTCTCACCAAAAACTATAGTTAAAGTAAAACTAAACCACAATGTTTAAACTCTGTGTTTTTACATATTTACATTTTCTAGCAAGATGTTTTTGAAACATTTTGTGCAAGTTAGATGGAAATGAGCAATAAAAGTCTTCTTGTTCTTGTGAAGAATTATCTCCTATGATACACGCATCTTCTCAATTGCGAAAACATTTGCTTACTGAGAACAGTTCATATTTGCCAACTTCTGTAAGATTATAGATTACCCGCATCAAGCCAAACCCCAGGCTCTCATTCACTGGGCTATACTTTTCATTTACAGCAGTAAAAATCTAGGGAAATTCCCTTAAAGAAATTTACTCTGATGACAGCTTTACACTGCTTTACTGTGAAAAAGATTTTTAAACCTTTCAAGCCTCTCTTCTAATCCCATTTCCAAAGCATTGCCAAGATTCAGTTGTCCTCAGAGAGAATAGAGTATAAAATTATAACAAATTGTAGGCATTCCACATAAAGATATTAAGCACATTTATCCCAAAAGATTGTGTGAAACAAGCAGAGTTAGAATGACTTACCTACAGGATCCCATTATTGACTAATTTACTTTCCCATTATCCTGGATAAAATGAAATACCACACTTTATTGATTTTTCCGTCTCTTTTTTCAAGGAAGGCAAGCTGGCATTTTTTACCAGAAACCTTAAGTGGTTTGACCAGCAACATACATGCAGCCTGAAATGGTTTTCCGACCTAGACATAGTAAAATGTTTTAATCTTGCGGGGAAGAATTTGAAAAGGAAAAAGATCTTGAGCTGTTGGCATGTGATGATAATTGCTTAAGTATTAGCACCAAAAGGAAAGCAGAATCGTGATTTTAAAGGGAAGTCAATGGTTCGTGTTAGTTGTAATGGGCCAAATCTCTCCATCCTGATTCTAAGTGGCATCTCAGTCCCTCCCCAGGTTCCCTGTGATCCTGACACTGCTCTGCACTTGTGACGGCCAAAGAGAAAATAGACTGGGGCAGTACCATGACTACATCGTGGTCCATTCATTACACCTGGGACCATAGCATGAGAGAGACTCTCATGGCCAAATTCTCCATTTTGGGGGAGAACTCTCTGCAATGAGCTCTAAAGCCTATTTGCCTGTCTCTTAGGTTCTGACTGTAGTTTTAAACACAGTTGTGGGCTGGTGGCTGCTTAACTGGGCTTCACTGAAGACAGTAGCATTATATCTAGATTGTAGGGGGTGTCAGCCCACAGGTGCCAAAGGCATTCCCTAGTTACCGATGAGGAGAAGAGGAAGATCAACCTGCTGGAAAACTGCAGGTGTTTGTAATCATTGGAGTTTTCAGGAAAGCTCAGAGGAGCTGAAATGTCTGCACACATTCTTACTCCATATTCTCCTTTTCTCTGTTGAACAAATTCTTAGATTTCTTAAAAAACAAGTTTTTGTACCAGGAGGGAAGGTCAGTGATGCAATGTGAGTACTGCAGGCATTTACCATTTAAGGGGAAAGACTTCAAACTAAGACATGACTGAACCAAAGTCAGACTATCACAAGGACAGGACAGAGACACACTGAAAGGCAATAACAGCTGCAGACGGCAACTGTCACCCATGCAAGTACGAGTAAAGAAAAACAAGAAAGATTGGCAGGGTAGTGAGAAATTGGGGGAACTTTGAAGCAGATACAGAAAACAATAAACAAGAAAGCTGACAGATTCTTATTGCTATTCTTCAGTTCAGACAAAAAAATGAGAAAGACAATGGTATAACATTTATGTGTGTGTGTTTGTTTATATCCTAATTTCTTTCTCCCCCTCTACTCCCAGCTCTTTGTATGCCTCTGTATATGTACACAAGCATAAAAATACCACATTGTCTTTCCTTTACCTAGCTAAACAAGCCAATCTCTTTTTAGTCTTCTTGTAAGACTGACCTTATTCACCCTGAGGGTTTCCTCTTATTCCTATCTGAACTCATCTTTTCTGAACAAAAATTCCTTCACATTAAGGGCTTTGTTAGAGCTCTGTTACAAAACTGAGTATTTCCCTGACATTACTCGTATGTGATCAGTACGAGGTGAGCGAAAACTTTTTCTTAAACTGCAGTTGTAACAACTGTCTCTTGGGTTTCTGTCTAGTGCTTTGACCCAGGTAGGTTTATCCCAAATGCACCTTTATGACCTCAGCATACCCAAGAAGCACCCACAGATACTTATGATAAGCCATTGGCACAAAAAAAAAAGAGTGAGAATGTAATCAGACAAGCAGCAACTGCTTTAAGTATGAAGAACCATCTCATAATGTCTATAATCTATACTTCCCAAGTGAGATGAGCATATATTTGTAGGCAGTTTAGTGGAAGCTTAGCTTGTAGCGCTGGACAAGTAATTTCTCTTCTGGCTTACATTTTGAGATATTTTGTCGTGAATCATAAACTGAGAAGTAATATAAGACTGAGCAACTATATTTTATTATCATTTACACATTATTCCAGTCTCCTGAAGGTTTAAAATTACGTTTGTTTCCCAAAGGGAAAAAAAAAAAAAAAAAAAGAGAGACATCACTTGCCAATGAATGAGGGCTGTGAATCAGGGGTCAGATTCAAATGCTACAACTAATAGCTGTCTAATGGGGTGTGAATGATTCTCATTGAAAGAAGTGACTCAGAGCAGGCTTCCGGTTTACTTGACACAAAAACTAGTGAGGTTTCTTAACAAATTTTCCTTTGTTCCTCACAGTTAAGAAAGAGTCAGAAAGTCATCAGTGCAGAAGTAGCTTCTGAAAATAATTTTTAGGACTGATTCTTACTTTACAGCACTGTTAATGTATTAAAGTCAGTTGAGTTATGTGACTAAAGACTTGTAACAAATTAGCTCAAAAGGGATCCCAGAAAAGTAGAAATATAAGCAATTCCAAGAAATTTTGAAGAGAGAGTGAGAAACAAATATGATTCAGGCAATTAATTTCTTGAAACCTGTGTTTGTTGCTGGTGTAGAGTGAACAATCTACAGATTCTGCATTTTACTTTGTTTTCATTTAAGTTGTCTCATCATTTTTGGTGTTTTCTTTCTCTTATATTAATTTGGTCCTGATTTGCAGCAAGAAATCAGGCACAAAAATCTTCAGAACTTATTGAAGTTACTTTGGTAAAAGGGTTCAAGCAAGTGTTTGGGAAAGCTGGGCTGAAAGAAGAATGATAGAAGGAGTAAGGGAGACGTAGGATGACTTTGGTTGTTATCTGTTATTTCTACCATTTTAATAGTAGAAATGTATGTAAGGTAATTAATAAAATGGTAAATTATTCTTGATTAAAAAATAGTTCCATTTCTAATTATAATCAAATACAAATCTGAAGAGAATTTTGTTCCCTTTCTTGGCTGAGTTTTGGTGACTTCAAACTCAGAGAGAGACAGATAGAAAATACTCAGTGTATTCAACTGAAAAATGTCCAGTTCCAATGCACAAATTTCCCTGAGACTTTAATGGTTTTAAATTTTAATGAGGGAAGAATTTTTATCACTTTGAGGACCGCTCCCATGGTACTTCTAATGTTACATCATTTGAAGACTGTCTTCATAGGGAAATCGGCCAGCAGAATTCTAGTGGGAAAAGTATATCACGTAGCTATGGTGATGTAAATCCCTAGGCAGGCACTTTCTGCATGAGTACAAGTGCTTTTTTCAGTATAGTTTGTCACTTTACCGAGTTATACTGAAATTCTGCTGGCCTTGCTGTTGCAATACTGTAATACTTTTGGAGTGCTGCTGCAAAGCTCTCCTTAAAAATAAGACTAAAACATTTATACTTGTTTAGTGATGCCGTTACATTGGGGAACCTTGATTCTGACATTGTTTATCCTAATCTACAATGCAGAAGTCAGTGTAATTATATTAATGTTGCTACTCTAGTTACAGTATCCGAAGAACTCTCCTGTTACTTCTTTTTTTGTGAGTCATTTTTGATATGTATGTCTAAATGTAGATGCTCAGAAAACCAAACTGTGCTGAAAGGAATTAGCATCTTCCTGGACTAAAATAACTCAACCACAGAATAATCCATAATTCAATCAGATGGTTTGCTTAAAAACCTGTAATTAAGCAATGAAGCAAGACAAGAGATACAAAACTATACATTAACAGCAATAATAAAAACGTTAAGGTTTTCAAACAAAAAATGATTCTGTGAAATTACAGTGGATGTTGGTGAAAGCAAACAATGAATGTCTGGATTAAGTCAAAAGGAAACAGTTGAGATACAGTTTGAGAATGTCTGAAAGAGGAAACAGAGCTGTGTAAGATGGACAGCAGGAGAAGAATAATTATCTAGTTAGGGAAGCAAAAGAAGAAATTATAGTTCTGGACTAAAGGAGAATGAGAGTTGTCTCCTGCTGGGAGATACTGAAAGAGAACAGGAATTGGAACTTTACTACAAATAGAAATGGAATTCATGTGACAAGTCTTTAGGCAACAAGAAACAGAAATTAATTTGTGCTTTCAAAACAGAAAACTGGAGAAATTTGAAAAATAAACCAACTATGGGGGGAAAAAAAGCACCAGTTCCGAGAGCTATTAAGAAAGTGAGATGGAAAGCAAAGGGTTGAAAGCATGACAGAAGAAGCAATTGAAGAAAAGAATCATGTGAGTAATGCCATTCTTGGAAAAGGATAACTAACTCCAGAAAATGGATGAAACTACACTTGCTTCTTCATTAAAGTTGATAGAACTGTGATATTACTTCCTAGAACCAAAGAAACAAAAGGAAAAACAAGTTGTCCCTCACTGACAGATTCTGATTGTCCTGTAGAGCTTAACTACCGTGTAAATTAGCTAAAATTTGGGCAGTCACAGTAACATCCTTTGAGTCTGCTAATTATTTTCACTATTCATGGCAAGTGTGCTCCACTGGGTGCAATTATGATTGTTTATTGAATAATTGCTGTCCTTGTCAAATGTTTGCTTGAATATTTGCCTGCACTGTATAATATTTTTACTGAGTAATTGTCTGCTGCGGATAATATCTTCACTCAGTAATTGCCTACTCTGAATAATGTTTTCACTGAATCATTTCCCATTCAGTGTAATGTTTTACTGCATGATTTTCTCTTCTGAGTCATGTTATTGTAAGTTAGTTGCCGAATTACATGTAAAGTTACTGTTCGATCAAATCTGAGTTTGTCTAAATGCAGTGCATTGTGATAATTTCTCTTCAAAGCCTGTGGTGGTAGTGATGTTATTTCCCTCTTAGATAAGGTATAAAGGGATAGCAGTTGGAATTCAGTATGGAGAGACTGGAGACTCAATGTACTAACAGAAGGAGGTTGCTTCCAAAGAAAGAGAAAAAAAATATAGCAAAAGTGGGAAAAAAGAGTAAGAACTATAGGGGAGGTAACTGAAATCTAAGAAAGAAATGTTAGGAGAAGGGAGAAACAGACAAAAGGAAGAAGAAAAGAAGGCAGACTGTAAATGAGTAAGCAAAGAACCAACCCCAGGGAACAGTAAAAAGCAGAATTAAATGAAAGTAATACATACCAAAGCTGCACACGTTAATTGTCAGCCTGGTGTTCTCTCACATTGCCTCTACATTAGGGTAGCCTTGTAAAATTAGCTGCTAATAGTTTGCAGTGGAGAGAAGAATGAAGGTGTTAAACACATCCTAAGGTACAAATGCCAGTGTTCCCACCCAAACTTCAGTCCTTTCCCTTTTTTCTTACCCACCCTTGGGCTTCACTTCTGCAACATAAAGAGACTGGACTGGAAAGCGAGGGACTACTGTGGAAACAGCTAGTCTGCTGAGGAAGTTTTTTCTCAGCTTGGGAACACTGTGAGCTCTGACTTGCCTCCATCCATGTTGGTGGTCAGACTGGAGCCAAACAAAAACAGAAGTTAACATCTGAAGATCCCTCCATCTAGGCTGATGTGTGCACATAAGATGCTTTTAAAAATTCTACTAATTTGTCACACTTCATGCGTTTGAGCATTTATTCTCTTCTTCCCCTGTAATTTTTCAGTAGACTACAATAAACTGAATTAGCTTCCATAAGACACTTCATTCTTTCCTGTTCTTTTTAGAGAGTGGAAGAATATTCCATTTTAATACATAATATTCGTTATTACAATCCTTATTAGTTGGGATCTATTCCTGCTATAGGTCAATTGACCTTACATGACCGTTGAGATCAAAGATGAATTTGTTCATTTCTTTTTCTGAACTTCTCTTTTGCATGTGCTTCCGTAAATGAAATCTGTTTGTTTCTTTGTTTTCTTTTAGGGATGATGTTGCTCCACTTAGTTTTCTGATGTCTGAAAGCTATACTGCAAAATCACATGAAGAAATAACTAATATCTAAATGTCATTTTGAGAAACAGTCTAATAATTATTTTCTTCTTTAGTTTCCATGTCTACACACTTTCATTATGGATGTTCCATAAGCACTTTTGCACAAGAGAGTACTTGCATTGTATTGCAGAATTTTGAGATGAAGGCTGTATGAAACACTGAGGATTGAACGTACCCATGATGTCCAGTTCTTCCTCCATTGTTATTGTATTGCTTTATAAATCACTTCTATAACCCATATGAAAAGAGAATGGAGACAATGTGTCTGATGACAAAGGAGTTGCATTGATATTAGAACTCCTGCCTACTTCTACTTAATTCACATTTTATAGTGTAAATTCAACCTCCTTATTATTTTTGAATGACATTAATAAGTTGTGAAAGCAGGTCTAACAAGACTAGCTCTGAGAGTTTTGAAACAGTAAGATTTAAGACAGAATATGCTATAAGCATTGCAGTATTTCCCACTTAATTATATGAGAATATTTGGTGCTGGATTCAATAAAAAAATTACATCAGACTTCTGTACATTGGTCTTCTGTGCCAAGGTTCACAAGAAACCCTCTGATATATACATTATGCAGTTGATTATAACTTCAATCTTACCCTAAAGCTGCCGGATAGACATCAGTAAATACAAGAAAAAACTATGTAAATATCTTTGATTTTTCTCTGCTTCAATTTCTTTGGGATAACTCATTGGAAGTCAATCAGTTTTGTATTTAGAGCTTTCAACTGAATATTTTGTGTGTTATGTCATTTTTTAAATAAATAGTGATAACCATGAACATTATAAACCATGACTTATTAACAAAACTGAACATTTAGAACGTGTCACTTAAAGTCATGACGAAACTTCCCCTTTCTCATCAACTTGACCAGAGAGCTGTGGTGGTTTGACCTTGGCTGGACACGGTACCCACCAAGCCACTCTATCACTCCCCCTTCCCCAGATGGGCAGGGGAGAGAAAATAAGATGGAAAACAAATTGTAGGTTGAGATAAGGCAGTTTAATAAAGCAAAAGTGAAAGTTTGAGCATGTACAAGAAAAGAGAAAATAAATAATAATTTTATTCTCTACTTCCTATTGGTAAGTGATGCCTGGCCACCTCCTAGGAAGCAGGGCTTCAGAACACGCAGTGGTTGTTCCAAAAGGCAAACATTGTAAATAACAAATACCCCCTCTTCCTCCTCCTTTTCTTAGCTTTTATATCTGAGCTGACATCATATGGTATGGAATATCCCTTTAGTTAATTTGGGTTAGCTGGCCTAGTTATGTCCTCTCCCAGGATCTTGCCCGCGCCCAGCCTACTTATGAGGGGGAATGTTGGGAAGATGCTCTTTCAGCACTGGTCAGCACTACAAAACACTGGTGTGTTGTCAAAACCTTTCAAGCTAACAATGCAAAACACAGCACTGTGAGGGACTTATCAGAAAATCTTGGCCAGACATAATACAAAAGCCTAGGAAGAATCTGATGTAGCAAAGACTCGACATACATAGAAATCCAACTTAACTCTATTTCAGGCTCTATTGCTTCAAGATTTAAACTACTTGTTTAAACCAGTGTCCAGTGATCAACTGGCTCATAAAGCAGCTCATTGTATAAAGAGAATTAAGGAAAACAACTAAAATGCAAAACTAAATAAGAAGGAACAAATAATTGACAAAAAATAGTTGTGGCCACTAGACATGTCAAGCAACACATCCATGTTTTGGGCAAACAAAAAAATTATACTTGAAAAGTCCATCAACAGTAAAAATAAGAGAGCCTGTGTCTTGTAGAAGAGCAAGGGAATCAGCACAAGATTTCTTGTACCACATAATGTTTCAATAGAATAGTGCAAATTCATGAACAATGACTCTCCAGCAAGGTTTGATCATGTCCTTGGCAGAGGAATAACACTAAAGGAACAGTTTGCAGTGTTGGAAGGTAAGAACGGAAATAGAAAATGCCAGAACGATATAATATAGTCCTCTACCTCTCATCTAATCTCATCGTTCTCCAGGAAGTAATGACATTATATGAACTTTTTGCAGTGTTGAAAGGCAAGAATGGAAAAATAAATTCCAGAATGCTCCTTCAGATCTGCTACAAGTTACTACTCCTTACACCATGCACAGGTAATAGAGCACACTGCAGTCTTTCAATGTACATTTTTTTTTCCCCAGAAATAGAGTTTTATTCAGCTCACAAAGTAGACCCTTTGGGGGATAGCCACTACTTCAGCCTTAAATTATAAAAAGCAAGAAAAATTCCTACATTTAGCCTAATTATTTATTTTTTCCAGTACACCAAACAACCTCCAACCTTATGTTTAGGATACAGAGGCAGTATGTATGTAATGACACACTTACCAAGGGTGTATGGACAGAAGAGGCATCACTTCTACCTTGGGCATAAGGGGTTTACTTCTAGCTCAGAAAGTCCTTGAGACATATGTCACTGAAGACTAGGAAAGTAATCCCAGGCTAAGAACCACCATATGGGTTTCTCAGCTTCTGTATGCCTAAATGGAATTTGGCTTGGTAAAACTATTCTGGCTAAGCAACTTTCATACCTTCTTGTAGGACCAGAAAAGGACCAGTTTTTTGGCTAATTCCTACTGTAGGAATTGGTTTCATGTATACTCTAGATATGATAGTTTGTACTTGTACAAGAAGCCTGGGTATCCAGGATAACTCTGTGTCTATACAAATCAACTGTTTGCAGGCTTTTTTCATGGCTTGGTTTCTATTTAGATATCAAAGACTCCTGAATAATACCAGTCTGTGGAGTCTACAGACTTGAGTTGGAGCCGCAGTACTTTCTTTCCCTTCCCTTCCTTTCTGTAGAGTCTTCTTTTTTTTCTCTGGAGATACAGTCATGGTGCAATCAGCTTTTCTCCCACATTATTTCAGTGTGCTTTAGGTTTTAGGCAGAATTTGCATATGAGTGAAAAAAATAAGAAAACTTGGAAGTGATAGGATAGCCACATATTCCAAACTATAGAACTTTAGTTAATTTTGTAAACCTGCTGATCCCTCAAGCCACTTATGGAAATAGATTCCATTTGAGACTTGGGATATGTCCTGTGACATAAGTGATTGTATGGATAATTTATGCACAATGTGACAATGACACCTGTGGGAAATTGCTTGAAAAACACCTGCCTGTTAACAGTGTTAACTGAAGCATTTGAAATCATTCTACAGTGGAGCTTCAAGAAAAGGTAAAGAATTAGCACAAATGCCAGGTGATCATATAGCTATGGCACTGGCAGGTATGGTAGCACATCCAATCATACAGCCGCTCATCCAGACCATGGCTGAATTCAGATTGGCATAGTCCTATGCTAAAAAGGGAAGAGCTTGGCATCCTCGGCCATCATTTCTTCTCTGATACCACGACACCAGGAGTTACTTTCACAGTTGTTTTGAAATACACTCTTTCTAAAATTATCTGATCCTCAAAAGTTCCTTTCCAATAAAAATAGATGGCAGTGATTGTCAGTGGGTAAGTTCTGACTTTTATCACCATCTGTTAAAACAAAACAACAAAAAAATCCTACAGAGAAGTTCCGTGCTTTTTTGTTTGGAGATTCAAGGCCAGTTTCTTACCAGCCTTAGAGGCCTCTGTGCCACTCTAATAGTACAAAGAAGCCATAAAGCTGGTGAATCCAGTTGGCACAAGATGGATTTTTCAATCTAAGGAAATCTCTTTTTGGCTGGCAGCCAGGGTACACAGAGCAGAAAGCAGCACTGGACAGAGAATGGTAGACTCACAAAGGCATGTCCACTTTGTAGTGCAAGACAACATGGAATTCTCTGACAAAGGAAAGAGTGCCCTGGATCTAAGGCAGCTCATCAGGATTGCTGAAGGGGAGCTGGGCCAGGTCCTTGATGGTGTTTAATTGGAACAGCATCAGGACTGCACTCATTTCAAATTTGATACATCACGTTGATAAACCAACTGAGAGCAAGTTACGTTTGACTCTTGCCAAGTACAGCAAACGCAGACCTTCCTCTTCCTTCAGCAGAGTGGGAGCTGGGAATGAGATTGTAACTGTGGCCTTTCAAGCAGCTTTTACACAAAGTCATTAGGAAGTTTCTTGCAAAATCTTATCTGAAATACTCAATGTCCAAAGGCAGTGTTTCACTATTTCATCTATTTAAGCTTAAGCCTTTCCATGAGGCTTTGTCTCAGTCAAGACCTTGTCCTTTTTATCCATCTACTTGGACTCATATATAGCATTTATTAGTTTCACAACCTTGTCTATAGTTTGTCCTCAAGGGATACATCTCCACTTCAGAAAAGACAGATTCAGCAGCAGATGGTTGTGCTATTGCCATGCAGCAAAATCACAGCCATGTAACCCCCCCAAGAACCGACTGCTGAACTCAGACCTTTTCCTAGGATACAGCTGACCTCTGTATCAACCTGTCTGGGGCTGTAACCAACTTTCCTGGGTGTTCATATAATCCCTAGGATGATCAGCTCCCAACTTTGCCTGGAACATCTGTAATCTCATCAGTAATATGTAATGGGAGTCATATTAAAAGATATGGATTAAATGAAGGGGGCAAAACAGTATGGACTTCTAACTCCACATATCTACCCCCATTTCCTTGGTAGAAATTTAGTGGCATTTAGTTTCTCCCACAAACTTTTAGTTTCAATCAAATTAAAATTTTTGTACCACTCCTTATTGCTCATCAGTAAAAAATTGTGCCGTCACTACCCTGACACTTGAGGATAAAAAATATTGCAAATGACCATCAATGCTTTATTGTAAGTGACAATAACAATGTTTCCTTGGAAAAGAAGACCTGCTTTTAAGTATGCAAGAGCTTGTGGCTCCTAAAGATATATTTAAATCTGAGCAGCCTTGAACAACGGGAATAGTTATCAAACTGACAACATGACCATTTTTCTTAGAGATTAAAATGGTATATTGATGATGATTACTGTAATCTCATTTTAAGTACCTCATAAAATGCTTGAGAGGTTTGAAGCAATCTTGACTTCAGAAGTTTTCTTCTAATTACAAGCCCTGTATATGTATATTTGCCGAAGATGATCTACTGTCATCTCCCTCTGCCTGGAGAAGGACGATGTAGAACAAAAAATGTAAAGGAGAAGAATTCACAGGTTGACTTTGATTCAGAAACAGGGCACCCAGATTGGTCTTTCACAGCATCTGAATCTGAATAAGGATAAAATCCTCCACTTTTCTAAGCTCGGGACAGCTCTTACAAGATTTGTGGTGTGAGTAACTTCTAAAGCTGTCTAAGATTCCCTGACCTTATTCACTCAGTTCAGTGAAAAGATTGCTGAATAGAATTCACTGACCAGCATCCTAGCCAGACATGGTGATTTTCCTTATACCGTCTGAGTTAGCAAATTGCTGCTCCGTGACATTTATCACTGGTTTTCCCATATCCTTTGATTTCTGCAAGCAGTTCATACAGGTGGGTTAATGTCCATGGTCTGGAGATGGTAACCTAGCAGATACTAAACAGCACAGCTGAAAGTTCTCCCTGGTCTTTGCAATACTACCATATCAGTAAAGAGTTTGCATCATGGGCTAGTTTTTAAATGGTTAAATTCAGAGAAGTTCAATTCAAATTGTGAATTTTCCTACCTCTTCTTCATCCCCTTCACACCCCAAGAGTGCCATGTGGTGAATATGAAAGTGCCCTTTTGGATTCAGTGAAGTGGAGTATGTGATAAGACATCTGATGTCACTACCTAGAAAGGAATAACACTGATTTAGGATGGTATGGCTGTTAAATTCCTTGAAACAATAAGTTTAAGTTCCTTCTGCCAGCTGATGTTTCCAATGATTTTTATAAAAACACTTAAGTTTGTGCTGTCAGTCTCCAAATCACTTTTGCTACATCTATTCTCCTTCCAGTCTATCAGTTTTTCATGTTTTTATTGTTCTGTTTTGTTTTGGGGGAGGTCCTATCTCATAACTGCATTTTAATCTTCTAATTCCCAAATTATGAATACTTTCACTTCTGGAAATATTTGAAGAGATTTAGGTACTGCAGACTTACAAATAAACAATAACAGGAGTAGTGCTCTGCTAAAAAAAATTTATTCTCAACATGTTAGACCTTAGCTTTTATTACTCTCAACTTAATCAATTCCTTTTTAGTTCATGTGTTAAACTTGATCCCTTTAAATTAAAGCTTACCTTCAAATACATGAGTAGGGAGAGTTTTACATGTTTTCTGTGGCCACAGTGTGTATGATTTACTTGAGCTATTTCTAAAACAGATGTTTTGAGGCAGATAGCAGATTTACAGACAGCAGGTCAGATGAAGAGAGTCCAGATCTGGGCAGCATAGTTCCCAAATCCATTTGATTAATGATGGAACTCTAGCCCATTCTTTTTTCTCAGATTTTTAGACTGCCTAGTGTTAGGATGAACTATAGTTCTGTCACAGCACAGAGGCACAGATTCAGCTAACTGCAGTATTCCAGATATGATGATTTTGACTTTATTAATACCAGTGAAAATTGACCTTCCTAAAAGTCTTGTCTGAATTTAATTAAGAAAGAAGAGAACCAATCAGAATTATTATAACTATTGGAAATGGCATTCCTCTTATCTAGTTATCTGTTAAGTTTTTTTATCCAGTTGAATAGCCGGTTGTTTATCTTGTTTCAAATTATGCCTGTAAATGTGTCATCCTCCCACCATGCACCACTGTGAAAACCCCAGTTCCATCTTCTCCGTAACTTCACTGCAGGTACCAAGGGCTGTTGTAGGGTGTCCCCAAAGCCACCTTGTCTCCAGGCTGAGCCAGACCTAGTACCAAAGCTTCCCCTTACAGAGCAACCGCTCAAGCCCTGACTGAACTGGTGTCCCTCCACTGAACTTGCTCCAGTTTACTGATATCTTTCCCATACTTGGCAGACCAAAATTGGGTGCAGTGTAACAAATGCCAAGCAAAGGCATTTGTTAAACTCAGTCCCTTTGATCTGCTAGCTGAGATCCTATTAATGAAGCCCAAGAAGCTGTAATAACCTGCCAGGCTGCTGGGGCTTCTCTTCCACTGTCCTCCACAAACACCAGGGCCCTTCCTGCAGAGTAGCTCCGTGAGCACCCCATATCCAGCCTGTCTCTTCACCTGGGGCTCTTCTTTACCATGTACAGGACTTTGCATTTGTTCTCATTACTTTCATGAGATTTCTGCTATTGCATTTCTGCATCCTGTCTGGGTTCCCCTGGAAGTCAGCCCTGCCTCTTGACTGTATCAAATGACCACTCAATGTGGTGCTATCTGGAAACTTTACAAGAGCACACTTTGTTACCTCCTGCAGGATATTAATAAAGTTAAGTAGGACAAAGCCATTGTGGTACTCCTCTTGTTACCTGCTGTCTGATAAAACACAACCTAGTAAGCTGTCTCGGTTTGAGACAATTTTGAGGGGTGGAGACCTTGGACAGAAGTCTCCTCCCTTGGATTCAACACCCTGGTTTCTCCAATACAGCAAGAGAGAGACCAAATACACTGGGATGTAAGTGACAAAGTAACTCTTTAGCCAGAAGAATGCTAATATCAATACTGATAAAACTGGAATAAACCAACCAAGGAGGAGAAACTTCCCAAGCTCCACCCACTGGACCAAATCGGGATGGCGGCCAGCCTCCCACACCTGGAAAAAACATGTGACCACAGGATAAAGACAAGATGGCCACCCTTCCATGTGGTTAGCCTTCCCCATATTCCGAAAACATGGCAGAAGGAGAGTCAGCACTCGCAGGAAGCAGCAGATAGTTGGGATTCATTACCGGCAGACACTTGCATGGTACTGGAGTGAGGCTGTGGTGCTGGTAGAGGCACTTAGAGCAGGGCTGTGGACCCCCAAGGTGACTGGAAGGACCCACAAGACACCCATTGGATCCAGCAATGAAAGTTAGTTGTTTCAATTTTGATGTTTGTTGGTCCAAGTGGTGGTTATAGTTCAGATCCATCAGGGTGGTGGTGGAAGCCCCAGGTGGTGAGGGAAGTCCTGCAGCTCAGAGGTACATACACTCAGGTTCACGTGGAAATGCCTCTGGTATCTCCCATGGGGCAGGGAGTTTTACACTGGATGATGTAATACTGTGAGTCATGGGATACCTCAGGAGTACATGACGCCTCCTAAGGTGTTGCAGCTGTCAGTGCAGCTGAGTCCATTATGGCCTAGTATGGCTCATCAACAAGACATGAATACTTTCAGACTAGGTGTAAATGTTCCAGGGAGTTATCACATCTGAGTAATCTGTGTAAGGAAAAAGAAACACTACCCCACCTAGCTGGATTTGCATCTTTCCTTACCTTCTTTAACAGCCAGTTTGTAGTCTGAGGTGTCGTACGTGCACACCTTCAGCCCCTGGCCTGGATGGCCACTCTGCACAATGTTAGCAAAGCACTGCTGACTGAGCCATCAGCACCAACAGTCCAGTCTCTTACAGCATCTGAGCAGTCACTGCAGGTTGCCAAACATTTGAGTCATTAATAAGTAGCAGTTCAGTCTCTTTAAAGAAGGCAAAACACCAAAAATCCAAAAGGCATATTCGGAGAAAAAAAACTTGGATATTAGATTTTTTTGTATAATCCAGGACATAAGCACTGCCCTCTAAGGCTGAAAATCCAGCCAATAGTCTCCATCTATCCAGACAATAATGTTTCAAATTGTGTCTTAGAATATTGTGCTAGACATTGTCTAAAGTCTTGCTAAAATTAAAGGAAATAACAATTGCTGTTCTTTTCTTGCCCAGTTATTTCATTAAAGTCAGGCTGGTCAAGCATGATTTACCATTAGTAAATCCATGCTGACATCACTGTAACCTTCTTCTTGTCACTAGAATAGTGTTTCAGGAAGACTTGTTCCATTTGTTCCAAGGAATGAAACAGAGACTGATGAGTTTGTAGTACGCTACATCATCTTTTTTGAAGACAAGGGCAACATTTGCCTTTCTACATTTGCTTTTTCTACCAATCTATAAAAGAAAATAATCTTGTGAAGACATCAGCCAGGTATTACTTTACTGTCTAATAACCCTAAATGGTTTGGGATTTTTGTTTTGTTATGTTTTCTTTATTCTTCCAGGTAGTTGTTGAATCTACATAAAGTTTTGGCATATGCAACATGTCTTAGTAAGGAATTCCACAATTTACTTACATGTAGTTATATATAGGTATCTTCCTTTGGTTATTTTGAAAATCCCTTCTCCTCTTGCCCCTTAAAAAGTTAGAAAAGTGTATGAACTTGTAATATCTTCCCTCAAACAACTGTTATTTAGGCTGAAGAGCCCTATTGCATTTAAATGTTTCTTGTAAAGATGCCATTAATCATTATCCCAAGCAAAGCAAAATTGCTTTGGAGTGGGGAAAATGTAGAGCTAAAGGAAGACCAAAGATGGCTTGGGAGAAAAAATATCTGGAAAGATGTGGAAAATTCCAGGAACAAAGATAAAAAACAGAGGAGAATGAGGGAATGTTGGTGCATTTCTTTATTTGATTACAGTACCATTACCACTGTAGCACCATTGCTACACCCAGGTCCTAGTACAATTGTAATCAATTACCACATTATCTTAAAATACTGCTCTGATCAAGAAGCTACCATATTAGTATCAAAGTAGGCAGTTTAAAAGGCATTTAAAACTCCCTTGAAAATATTGCTCAGGAGTTAACACAAGTTCCAGAAGTGTTATGATTTGAAATTTTGACCATTTTTTGGTCCCTACGTTGTTTCAGATTTTCCCAGATCACCTTGTAGAGGTCTTCTTTGCAATAGATAGTAATCTTTGCAGTTAGATAAGTTTTCATTTCTTGCTAGAGCATCACATGTTACCCAGACTTGGTGTCAAGTCTTTGGATTTTTTGCACTGCTACTTTAATAAAAACAACAATTATTTTATTTGTTGGAACTCTAAATTCATGTAATGTATTTAAATTGTGAATAAACTTACTTCTGTTTTGACATTGCTGCATTGTAACAAATTGAGTTTGCTGTACATTTTCTCTGACTGATGGCTTGAGAAAACTTTTTTGACATTTTGAGGGGTTTACTCTTTTATACATATAGCTTTATCACTCAGGAAAAAAAAACCAACAAAAACAAAAAACAAAAACCCAAAAAAACAAGGTCATAAATCTCTCTCTAAAATAAATAAAAGCAAAAGTAATGAATGATTCTGGACCTTCATTCATACTAACAAGATTCTGTTTGGTAAAGAAAAAAGGTTTTAACTTTCATTAGAATCCTGACATGAAAACTGCAACATCATGAACAGTATCAGAATAGCATAGAGAAGCTGAGACATAAACTGCAAGATATTTATTCAGCATTTGGAATTATTATTCATTCAGAAACTACACATAGGGTATTAACTCCTGCTGGGGAACCCTCCTTACCATAAGCTGTCTCCATGGCTCCAGTAAGATCCTACTTGCATAGCAAACTGTTTAACACCCATGAATGGAAACTCCCCATTATGACTTTTCAAAACCAGAATTTTTTTTAAAGTAGTAAAACCTCATGAACACAGTATCTTGAAAGACAAAAAACATATCTCATAGAAACAGTCAATCGAGTCAATCAAACAGTCTAAGCCATGTCAATGTCAGATTACATGATTTCCCTCCAAACTGGACTCTGGACGCTGTAATCTGATAGCCACTCCAGCCATTCAGCATTAAGCCCTGTTTCTTTGGTGTTTGCAGGTTAAATAGTGATACCCATTTTCCAGACCTTCCCCAATCATTCTAACAGACAAGAGTTTTTTTCAACAGATCTTAGAGAGAGATATTTATCTGCAAGAGTTATGCATAAGCAGCTGAACTGTGTCCTCTGCTTGAAGACAGAATACTTAAAAGTACAGAAATGAAAGCATGAACATTGAACATAGATGATAAATTCAGTTGAAGTCATTAATGACTTCACAGCCTATCTGTCGTGTTGTGAAGTCATCTGGCAAGTAGTTCGAAAAATAAAAACCCAGGGACTTTAAAATTCCTCTACGAGTGTTAAGCAAAGCTAAAAGTACTCATCTCACACAAATATGTTATCAAAAGGCTGACCATTTTACTCCTATATAGCCTGATGTATAGATCTTAAAGGGATTGATTACCATGCAGCTTAAATTCTCCAGAGTGGATATGCCCTTACCACTCTTGATCATGAGAATGGAACTGATAACAGAGTAAAGTGACTTGCAGAATTGATATTCTAAAACCGCTTCCCTGAGAAGACACTAAGCTACACCGTATGTTTTTCTTTGCTTGACCACTTTCAAAGATATCCCTCATATCCCCAACAACAGCTGTGGGGATTTGCCTCTTCTCAGAGTCAGAACAGGCTTTTGTAAACTAAACCATATGCTGATAACTTCCACAAGAAGAAAAACATCTGTCTTATCCTCAAATCTTTTTGTTTATTTGTGAACTTTTTGTTTCTTTGTGGTTTTTTTGTTTGTTTGCTTTTTGGGTTTTTTTGTTCAGCTGTGTGAGCTATCTGAATTGTGCATAAATCTGAAAGGTAATAGAGATGACTCTTTATAAATATGAGCATTTTTGTATGGAGAAGCAAAAACATATCCTTGACCTGAACATCTTACAATCTGAAGAAAGAACATATAAAAGATAAGAACTCTCAACGGCAGATGGGATGGCCAAAGAAGCTGGATGCAAGGTTAGGTTGACTTAGAATTTGATCCATGGAAAGTAAGACGAATTTAAGAAAAATAATTTTTTGCTTTCATCTTAAAAAATAGACTGAACAATGTAGCAGTGGCCAGCCCAAGCTTGTGCGAACATACAATTTAGGACAGCATCACTGTGATCAAATTCATCATCAGCTTATCAGTCCAATGTACTAGATTCCTTCCTCTTAAGATCCATCTCAATGAACTAATCCAGTTAAAAGTTAAAAATTGCATTTATAATAAGAAGATAATTGCTGATTTCCCCCTTATCAGACTACGGGAGCAGTGGGGAGAGCAGCTGTGAAGCTGACGAGAGAGAGAAGAAAACACCCCAGGTCACCTTCCTATACTCACAAATCAGAGAGAAGCCAATATTCCAGATATCTGGGATCATGGGAGTGTTTAGTGTTGCAACAGTAAAGTCCAAAGTAAAATGAAGTATGGGTAGGAGTGTGAGAGTTTGAGGTGTTAATGGTTAATGACTCAAACAACTGGCCATTTGCAAAAGCAGTAGGTGCTTTGCTTTCAAGGTAACAGTCTATGTGCAAAGTGGGTGTGCTCCCACCACCAGAGACTACAAGCTGAGTTTTGAGCCAGAAAAGGGAGAAGGCCAATAAGAAGCAGACCCTGCAGAGGCAGGATAGTGCCTTTTATCATGCCAATGTCCTCCCTTTACACAACTGGCTCAGTTGTAAATCTCTTCTCTCCACCCCCTCTGGGAGGAGCTGTCAGGACATTCACACATAGGCCTGAAGGTATTCATCCCTTCTGATGGGACATAACCGGCTCAACTACACTGATGCTGAGGTAAGAGGCAGCTGTCATGTCTTAGAAGGGGTCATAAACCATCAAAGACCTCTGAAGTGCTCCCAGACTCATTTTTGGGGCCTTCCACCAGAAGACTGCATATGGTCAACAGTGTTGCAACAGATCCAGAGTGTTGCATCAGATAGTGTAAAACTTCTCCCCTCTTTCCCTGGGGAAGTGCCTGGGTCTCCTACATAAACGCGTTGAACTCTCTGTTTCATGGGCTTCCCCCACCTTTGACAGATCAAGACTTTGACCATCATTTCAACAAACAGACATCAAAATTGCAATAATCAAGTCTTACCGCTGGATCCACAGGTGGTGATAGCTTTCCTACCTACTATCTTTCTACTCGTATCCTTTCTCTTTCTTGCTTTTCCTTGTACATTTTCTTAAGTTATATTTTTATGCTTTTATATTGCTATAATTCTACAGATAATAACCAAAACGGCTACATGCCTCCTTTCCATTGCAACTAAGCAGTTCTAAAACAAAGCCTACACACACACACACACACATATATATATGTATAAACAGCGATCATTCAGTGTCATTTCACTCTAATCCATCCCAAGGGATCTATTAACAACCACCTCAGTTACCCTTGCCTTCAGGGGCAGGTCATAACAGGGAGAAATACAGTTTCCTCCCACCAAATCTGCACCTGAAGAGTTATTCTGGAAACCTAACCATAACTAATTGCTTCCCTGTGTGGGGAAATTTGAATAGAGAGAGCAGATATTAGTCATTAAGACGTGGCGGGGGTGGGGAGGGGGAAATGGGATTCTGTGGTACTGTGTATGAAGGTGAGAGCACGTAGTCCTACGTTAATGGGGGGATACAATGAAGTGTCTTAAGAAGATGAGGAGGGCAGCAGTGTGCTGGAAGAGGCTTTTCCTTTTGCATTTTGCCTTTAAGAGGAGTGTTGCATTTCAACATTCATAGTTTCTGAATCATTCCAGATATTCTGAGGGAGAGATAAAGAGGAAACAGGACAAGATGGACCAGTTACAACCAAAAATGTAATTTTCTGTATTTTTTGCATGATGTTGGTACTCGCTACTGCCATTGTATATCTTTGCTAAAAGGTACAGAACAGTTTTTCTAAGGAATGCCAATAGATTGATCAATTACATGATGAATGATAGACTGGCTTCTGCCTGTAATGTCTCCAGTCATGAGTTAGGAAGGCACTGTTGCTAGGAAGCCAAGCACAGTGAGGATTTTAGCTGCAGCAGGAAAACATGAATTCATCATGCTTCACTCTCTAAATATCTTTTAACTCCTCAGAGAAAGTATATTTGTTTTTCCAATCTGTATATTTGACTTCTTCCTCTGATAGATATGTAGAAAATCATCCAGGTTCATACAATATAATCTCTCACAATCAATCTTTAAAAATTATTTAAACTCCCTCTGGAAATAGCACTTGCACTCCTGTTCGAAAGATGTGATATGCTATTTCAGCATTACATCTGGCAATTAATATAATAAGCTGATACTAGAAAGAGGAGAATAACCTGGAGTCTTAAACCTACCCTTAGGATCTTAATGGAGGTCTAAATAAGTAGTTGCAGTAGAGGGCAAAGAAAGAGCTCCAAAAATAAACCCATTTATCTCAATATGAATTTGAAAGTCAGTGCACTGTTTGAAAGTCTATGACAAGAACACTTTAAGTACTTTTATCTTTAAATATCTAACCTAAAGCTCCTTCCTCTGTTTTTCTACAGGTCATATCTGGAAGAACTTGGCTTTTCAGAGCTTTTGACTAACCCATGGTCCAGTTGGACATGCTATAATTCATGGACAGTCAACTTTTCTCAACAGAAGGCCAAAAGTGTCTCAGATGAGTGTTGCAGAAGTACACTCTTATCCTGAGTTTTAAGAGGTTTTTACATTGACTAGAAAAATTATGCTTTTTCTGTCAGCCCATGATACCTCTGCTGCAGCACTGCTGTGGCAATAGGTGGAACCGGATAATACCTGAAGAGGATATGAAGTCTGGCAGAGGAGTCTGGACAAGGCTGCAAAGATGCAGTACAAGTCCTACAGGGAAAAGCTGTAATTTTCTGCAGGAAGCACAGATTCAGGTCATTTCTAAAACCCATTTTCTGTTGCAAAACAATTTTCACAGGCAAAGATTGACCTGTCATTAATTTACACATATTTTCCCAAACAGTCCTTCCCAAACTACTTAATTATAATCACTGTCATTGCTCAGAAATTCCTGCAGATCATCTTTCACTTCTATCATCAAACTCTTAGCTGGAAACCCTCTATAATATGTGGTATTTTGCAGATCATCTTGGAAAGCATTAGTCTACATATTGATATAAGTTTCATAATTTGCTCAGAGACAAAAAAAGAGTGGTAGAGAAAATAAGTTTTCACTTTTGTTTTTATTGTTTATATTGTGAGACACTGGGAGGAGTATTGTAAAGAAGAGGGAAGGAAGGAGGGTTTGGATTCAAGCAAATGTTCAAGGATATATTAATGTAGAAAAACCTTTAAAAACTACTCAAACATATAAAATTTCCTTTGAAACACCTTTGGAACAAGGGAGAAAGTACTATTTTATTTATAAAAAATATTTCCAAACATTAAAATCATTCTCCAAAACTAACAGAGAATGTGTAGATGTCTCTTCTAAAAGTTTCTCAGTGAAAGTTATTGTTACATGATTTTTTAGAGCAAAATTATGAGAAACTAAAGCTAAGCCAAAACAAATCATGTGTGACCTCCACAAAAGCTAAATTGGAGTCTGTACATTTATTTTTAAATGATATTTTGTTGGCTCCTCTGATTCAGATGGGCCATAGGCCAAGCTAAATCCCTCAACCTTAACTGAAGCCCAATTAACTAAGATAAATTGTCAAATCACTCTGGAGAGGTGATCAGCATTATTTAATCTTCAAAGCTGAGGCTGTTGGCCAAAATAGGTGTTCCACTGAGTATCACAGAGCATTTGCTATCAAATCCAACATTTCTTTATCTGAAGTATTTTGTGTCATAGATGCCTAGAAGTTGGGAAACTTCAAAAATCCATTCCCAGAGTTCCTACTGTCTCAGAAAAAGGCAAAACAGCCCGTGATGGCTCTATATACAACATGGCCTATTTTTTTTCTCTGAGGAGGAATTATTCCTTCCAGCTATCTTTTTAGTCTTTCTTAGACATACTTAACAGAAACCCCAGTCCTTCTGCATTCCGATTCCACCTATTTACTTCAGGTGCATCAAGGGAGCCACACAGATTTGGGTAAAACAGGGGATTTATTTACTTTTCCATGAGGAGTTTTTGATGTTTCCAGACTGAGATATTAAATACAGGCATCCATCTTCTTGTCAACTGCACCTCTGCACCCTGAGCCTGCCTCCCCAAGAGGAACTTCAAACCCAACTTTCTTGCACAACCTAGGAACTCAAGTCAGTGCTGAGCTACAGGATGCTGTGGGACTCCCTCAAACTTTGCCATTCAGAAATGGATGGGCACTGGGGCACAGGCATTTCCTATTTCCCATGATATACTAGATTATGTGCAAAATTAATCATTGCTAATGAAGAGGACTGAAAGATTTTAATCCTCCCAGTATCCCTGTCTCTGGCCACACAACTTTTAAATATTAAATATTCTTAGTAAGGTGAATAGAAGTACAGATTTCTCTCAATTGTTTCTAGCAATCAGAGTTAAATGGCAACTTCTCTCCTCGAAATACTGAGACTCTTTAAAGATGCTTTATCTTTTGCATTGTATCTCTGACTATACTACCTCCCTCTTAAATTTAGTGGTTGTCTTGTATTTCCACTATAAACTTCTGAAGTTATGAGCATCAAATATTGTAACTGGGTTTTTTTAGATAAAAAGAAGCTATTATGGTCCAAAGCTATCACCTCATCTTTTTATTCTGTTTATTCTGTCAGGCTGAGAAGCCTGTTTATCAGGATTTCCTATAGTATGGAAGGCATTACATCTGTCTCTCATGCATTTCAAATGCAGCCTTCTCAGGAGCAAAGTCGCAATTATACAAGGAGCACTTGTGGAAAACAATGCAGAACACCCCTGAATTTAACCATTAAAAATCAGATTTGGTTAACAGTTCCTAATGTGCAAATAACCTGCCATAAACTCCTTCTCACAATACAAATATTCACCGAATTTTTGTGCTTAAATTATTTTTCACTAATGTATAACAGAAAAACTTATGGCTGGCTGGTTTTTTTTCAAAAATTGACAAAACCCTGTATGTTGAACAGGATTTCAATAACTGCTATGTGAAATAAACTGGGCCCACTTTCATGTACACATTCTGCTTTGCAAGGTCTGTCATGGATTTTTACACAGAAGATTTTTTATGAACATTCAAGAATGCTCAAGCTATAGAAAAGGACGCTATTGAACTGCTACATGAGAAAGAGGTGATGCGAAGGATAATGTTTTTTCTATGAAAATCTGCTCTTATACTTGCACTATTGACTGGGTGTAAGGTTCATGGAGCATAAAAAACCATTCAAGTTATGAAACCATTCTCTTCATTTAGTAAGAATATTTGTTTTGCACAGAGAAGGTGATAAATGGTAGCTGAAGTATTGGCATTAATACTGATTTGGATATACACTGGTAGACTAGAAGAAATTCTGACAAAGACAAAACAAATTGTCCAAATCAGCCTAGGTTAATATTATAATTAAGTGAAATGTTTCCCTTTATTTTTCTGCTCCAGCAATGCAATTGCTTTCACCTAGTTTTGCTAACTAGCAACAAAATAGCTCATTTGAGCTAAACACACACATCTTCTGATTTGAAGACTTTTCCTTCATTAGAGGAACGAAGACACTATTTCCTTCAGTTACCATACATTTTAGGATGAAGTAGTCATCTTCTGTCTTTAATGCCACAGATGAAGGTTAAATGACTGGCTTCATCTGGATGTTTAAATGAATGTCAGTGAGTTGAATCTTTGTATTCAGTGTGTAAATACCAAAGCACAACATCTGAAGCCCACTGTTACTGAGAACAGAGTAAGTTGCAGATGGCTTAGCACTTCTGAACATGAGGTTGTACTGTTTAGGTTCATGATTTTCTGAAGAGTAAGCATTCATGCACCTGTTTTGAGAGTCTAGTTCTTCCTATGATGTAAATAAAATGTCTAAACAAAACGTGAGAAATGTGTAAAATAAAAATAATTTTACAAGAATTTCACCAGTAAAAACTGTACAATAAGATTTCAGAAGAAACCTAAAAGTTAAACAGCAATATATCTGGGTTTAATCAGATGTTGATACTTTTGGTCTGTGTTTGGCCCAGCCACCTGTGAGAGTTCATCCTCTTCCTGCCAAGTTATGAGAAAATAAGCATGGATAAACAGGAACTTCATCCTTGAAGGAAGCGTTTTGTACAAACTACAATTAATTGGTGTCTTACTATTGGCTGATGGCCTTCTAAGGGCATTTGAAGAAGAAAGTGGAGGGTGATAAAGAACGCTCCCAGACAGATTTAGAAAAGATCCCCTGAGGTATAGCGCGCAAACACAGGGGGAATTCCAAAGTACACATGCATGTGCAGAAGGGGCACCACTCACGTAACAGGGGGAGGGACTGAAGGCCTCTAGCTGGAAGATGCTGGTCACGCCTGCCCAGGTAGACGTCACCATTTAATTGGATAAAAAGCAGATGGCTCGTGCTCAGTGGGAGACTCACGCTCCACACGAGGGACCATGTTGCCTTTTGCGGAGATGCCCGCTATGTGTGAGTCTGCTGATCCTCCGAGGACACAGCTGCTATGGAGGATTCTTGGCATTCAGAGTTGGTAAGATAACCTTGTAAGTGACATCTGAGTGAGTAGGGTGTTGTATTCAGGGCTTACTTCCCTCATTTTTCTCTTTTTCTTTGGTTCCGTTTACTTGGCCACTTCTTTGTAATAAATATTGGGGTTTTGAGCTTTCAATGGCGTTTTGGTTTCAATCTCGACATCCTTCCGAACTTTCCTTGGAACAAGCAAACCAGAAAAACAAATAATGTCGTATTTAAAGAGAAGAATTTAAAAGACCATAAGGTCATAAAGTCGATGTGAAGAAGGAAGATGTTTGTTATGGGTTGAGGTGGCTGGGTTTTCTTTTGGTAGCGGGGGGCTTACATAGGGTGGCTTTGATTAGAAGCTGCTAGAAGTTTCCCCCCCAGTGAAGCCAATGATAGCTGGCTACAGGAGGGATTCCCTACTGCTTCCCAAGGGAGAGCCAATAGTTACGTCTCTGTGATAACATATTTAAGAACAAGTTTTTTGCGCAGAAGAATTTTTCGAGCCGGGAAGAGCTGACGAAAGCTCCCGGGCAGCCCTGCCACATCCCCTGCCGTGGGGGGTGGGGCGGCAGCAGCCTGGCCGAGGCCTCTCGCACCCAGCACGGAGCAGGCACTGGTGACCCCTGCAAAGGCACGGCCGGGGCCAGGGCCGGGGCCAGGGCGTGCAGCCCCACGGAGAGTTGCCCCGCAGTCCCCGGGCCCACTCTGCGAGCAGCCTGTGCTGGAGCCCCTCCTGCCCGAGGAGCCAAACAGCACCGACAGTGCCAAAGTCCCCCAGGTGAACTGCTAGGGGTGGGAGGGAGTGCCCCGTGGGCTAGGCCGGGGTGGCAGAGTGGCCTCTGCCGACAGGCACTGTCTCCTCCTTCCCCCACAGCCTAGTTGAGCCAGGCCGGGGCCAGGGCGGCCCGTCACAGTGCAACCAAGCCCATGCTGGAGCAGATGGATGCATGGAAGAAGGTCGTTAGCCCTGTGGAAGGCCCAGGAAGGAGTGGAGTCCTTCAAGAGTCTTGTGGCCCATGGTGAGGAAAATTCATGCCAGAGCAGGTTATTGCCAGGTAGGACTCATGGCCCTGTGGGGGATTCACATCAGTACAGCTCACTCTACAAAGGACTGCATCCTATGAAGGATGGAGAAGTTATCCTCAGGACAGTAGATATGGAACAACTACTACCTGAGGGATGGACCCATGTTGGAGAGGTCCATCAAGGACTGTTACTAGTGGGAGAGACCCCATGGAGCAGAGGAAGGACTCAGAGTTATGGCCCTCCCTGTAACCCATGGTGAGGACCATGGTGAAGCAGGTTGTCCCCTTGTAGCCCATGGAAGAGTGACCTACAGGACAGCAGATTTGGAAGACCCGTTGCCCAAGAGGGTGGAATTATCTCCCTGCCCCGCTGCGGGGGGAAGAAGGAGAATACGGAAGGAAGGAGGGGTGGATGGAAAGTGTGTTTAAGACTGTTTTATTTCTCACTCTTTAGATCTTATCCTGTTAGTAATAAATTATAGTATTAACCCCACAGTGAGTTTTTCGTTTACCTGCATGACCTCTCCCAGCTCAGAGTGACTTTAGCAGGTGCCTAGAATCCGGCCAAGGTCAACCTACGACAATGTTCAAGGCCAACAAGGTAGAAAAAAAAGAAGGCCAAGGGTTGAAAGGGGAATAGAGTGCTACGAGACAACAGAATATATCTACTTATGTGGATAGATTTAGAATTAGAATGGTAAGAAGAACAGAGAGGTTAGCAGGAGATAAAATGTGATGTAGGTAATTTCAGAGATCTGAGGAAGGGCAAGTCATAAAAAAGTCCAGATGAGAATGAGAATGACATGTATAATTTTGTATGATGCAGTACAGTGTTATCTTCTCTTGGATAATACTAAAATTCAAAATTTCTCACCTTAATTACTATTCTATTAGTAAGAAAAGACATATCTTAAGCTGGTGTGACGTGGTAAGGGAAAGAGCTGCTTCATTTAACATGATTTGCTCTCTGAAGAGAACAAAAGCCTTTTGCCTTTATGATTAAATAGTCTTCTTTTTACAAAAGCAGCCAATTAATTGCACATATGTGGTATCCTACCCACAAAACCCAAATAGCAAATACTCTCTGGGCAGATACTTTATGTAATAGGAAGAAAGGAACTTTTATATTTGTAAAGACAAATGACTTCAGTGTCAACTTCAATTCAAAACAATTCTTCCCAAGATTGAAGGCAGTCATGACTCAGGGAATGGAAAGATCAAACCACGACAAAGAATCTTATTTGTCAAGTGAGAGTGTAAAACAAGTCTCTTGAATGGAAACAAAAGAATTATCAGTGAAACTTGCCTTTTCAAAAGTCAATATCATAAAAGCCATGGAAATAACATGTATTATATTTTCACTTTGTCCAGACTTTACATTAACATGGTATTCTAACACCCTGTCAAAAATATAAATGTCCACCCCAACTTTCTTTTGGACCTCATGTGGGTGAATGCTGACTTGACTAATGAGAATAGCAAAAGGATTGTTTTAATTAGCTATTTCCTGCACCTGTTTGGGACATAATTCTTATTAAATGTGTGCACATTATTTATTATCTATTGAAGAAAAAAAAATCTAAAATCTGACTGAAATGAGAAGAAGGAGAATGGCATTTTCCTATGCCTGACTTGGATGATATGGAAGGCAATGCTATTCAAAATGCCAGCAGCATATGCCAGCTTCAATTAGAACATAAAAGGAAAATCTGTTGCTAAAATATAACAGCACACTTTGAGGATCTTACATGTGCTTATTCAGAACTTAGAGGGTTGAATATCCTTAAAAAATTCTAAATTTTGACATTTTGTTGAAGCTGTTGTTAAGTATTGGTCTTACTGAAATATTCTCTGAATTAAATACTGTGTCCTGTTCTTTACAGAAGTTCAGAATAGATTACCATAATGATCACTTCTGGCCTGAGAACCTTTCTGTCTGAGAAAGTTTTCATTAAAGTTATTGCATCCTGTCCTTCCATGTCACCTTTCCCAGCTAATTGCCTACAGTAGGAATGAGATAGCTGCTTTTCAAGTGACTGTATTGGTGGGCTACTGTGCTCCCTGACATACTGGAAGGACAGTGAAACACAAAGAGCTTTGTTCCAGAGAACTTGAAGTCAATCCATATGATATGGCCTGAACTGAACCAAGCAAAAAAGGTTTCCACTGTACTTTCCAGTGGTGCTAGGGATTCCCCATATTGTTGCTGGAAAAGCCACACAGCGCTATATAATCTTGTCATGGTTTAACATCAACCAGCAAGCAAGTACCAGGCAGTCACTCATTCACTCCTCTCTTCCCCCCACCTGCTTTGAAGGACAACTGGAAAAAAAGTAAAACTCATGGGTTGAGATCAGAACAGTTTAATGATTGAAATAAAATAAAATATTATTATGACAGTAATAATAATTGTAATGAAGAGGGGAGAGAGAGAGAGGAATAAACCCCAAGAGAAATAAGTGATGCAGAATACGATCACTCAGCACCTACTAACTAATACCCAGCCCGTCCCCAAGGAGCAATCAGCAGACCCTGGCCAACTCTCCCAGTTTCTATCCTGAGCATGACATTCTATGATAGAGAACATCCCTTTGGCCGGTTCTGGTTAGCTGTTCTGGCTAGGTTACCCACCCCTCCCTGCTTCTTGTGCAGCTCCTCATTAACAGAGCATGGGGAACTGAAGAGTCCTAGACTTAGAGTAAGCACTACTTAGCAACAACTAAACCATCAGTGTGTTATTAATGTTATTCTTATACTAAATCCGAAACACAGCGCTGTACCAGCTACTAAGAAGAAAATTAACTCTATCCCAGATGAAACCAGGACAAATCCACAGGGTAAACTGATGTATGACAATCTCATGTGAAACCCTAAGGCTGCCTTTTCAGCCAGGGGCAGCTCAGAAATCCTTGTCCCATGAGTCCAGCACTTCCTTTGATGGCTTATTACATTTACGGGAAGTGGTCAGGAACCACAACCCATGTCTTTGAAGATTTAGTGACTTAGAGACCCAGTGTATTGATCAGAGTGGCTGTGGAATAGGCTCAGACTTCATATCTAGGATCAGTACCTACTATCCAGGATACTTTTGGGGAAAAACTTTGACTGATCTGCCTAGCCTCCAGAAAGTTTGTTTAAAAGAACTGACAGTTGTCCTGAACTGCAGCTTAATTTGAGTAGTCCAGTCCATAATAGATTTTATAATACAAGTGCATCTTAATCACAGATTTTTTTCTATTTTTTTCAATAAACACTGGCCAGATACTGCTTTCTCTGTGGTGCACTCATGTTTTGTACTGATAAAATGCCATTTATTTTAAAAGGCCCCAGAGTAATCAAAGTTATCTTAGTTATCCCCTTCCTGCATATTATAGGGGAATTTTCATAAAGTTACCACAACTTGCTTCTAATAGTCTAAAAAGCTACAACATAAAAGTGAAATTTGAAGTAATTAATTACAATTTTTTTTCTCCTGAAGAAGTTGTCAAGTGGCAGGAAAAGTTATTTCTAAGACTTTGGTTTGACATGACATTGCAGATGCCCTTCTGGCTCTAAGAGGCAGTCTTATTCTTATCTGCTAACCTCCCAGGCAATCCTTAAAGATCTACTGGACAGCAAATATGAGAAAAATACTAGTGGAAATATAAACAGAAACCAGATCTTCCTGACTGAATGTGTACTTGAATGCTTTTAGTTAACATTCAGATAAAATGCTCATTAAAAGATTTAGATTTTAAAATGAGATATAAAGCAATCTCAATTCCAGATCTCTGGCAGACATGGCAGACAAGGCTTTTAAGATTATTTGCCTTTCCACATAGGGGTATAACATCCATGGAGCAGAAGCGGCATGACCTGATCTGTGACGGAAAAAGTGTGTAGTCTCTCAATCTCTTTCTCTGTGTGACATTTGAAATAGTGCTTTTCCCCCTTTCAATGGTACATTCTTTTCGTCTGTTTTTATTTTATTTTCTGATTTGCAAAATGTGTGTGTCATGCTAAAGATTCAAAGCTGCTGGTTTTGCATCAGTGACATCAAATGCAAAAATTATAAATGAGGCTAATCAAAAATCATTCACAAGTCTTTGCCTCCCCCAAAGAAAAATGGGCTTTGAATATAATAGTCTGTAGAATCTGACTAATGCTGTAATTTTTCTTCTTTCCAGTAGGAATAAAAAAAACCAATATCTTTTGTGGGAGCATATTACCACCAAAATCTTATTTAAAGTATAACTGCTGTGTCATATTGAGCTATCCAGATTGTTCAGGGTCAGAATCTTGTACTCAGTTCCTGATTTAGGATTCTGGGCTTGCCATGCACTTTGGCGTTGCTGTATCCTGAGTGTGTTTCCCAGGACAGTCTCGAGATTCTGTTTCCCAAACCTCTAAAAAAAACCCTAGGAGAAAAGAAATGGCCTGAAACTTCAGCCAGAGGATCAAAAAGTCCACAACTTCAACTACATGTGATCTCCAACCATCCCATTCAAAATAAGTCAGGAAAACAAGAGCCCTGCTTTAGTGAACATGCAATCTAATATCATCAGGTTCAATGCAAATCATTAGGAAGCACATGCAAATCTAAGAACAGATGATATTCTGCTATATCTTCCAAGGTAGAGATGGAAAAGAGTCGAAGAGATCAGATTTGTAATTTTGAGTGAAATAAGTTATTCTGCAATCATTTTGGAAGTGAATGATCGTTTGTAACATACGCAGTGAGGGGATGCCTCATGTGCAGATGTTAGAGAACGTAAATAAAGGCACAAAAAAGACAGAGAAACAAAGGGAAATGAACCTAAGTGTAGTCAAGCCTAGTTAGCATGCAGTATCAAACACTCAGCCAGGCCTCAGGTGGCAGGAGTGAAGATCATGAGATGGCAGCAGGAAAAGGGTGGCTCCTTCAAATTCAAGCAGCTCTATCACCAAGAAGGATGCCTCTCCAGGTGCAGGGCTGGTGCCCTGGGAAGGCAGCAAAGAAGTTGCAGCAGATGGAGAAATTGCCCAAAGTCATTGTATCAAAGCAAAAAGTAAAATATTGTGACATTTTTCTAGAAAATGTAAGTTTTAAATACACAAGAAAACCAATCCAAAAATAGACAATCTGGAACTTCATACTCAGCATTCCATTCATCAGCAGCCCTTTTGAGACATAAATCGGGACAGCATAGGAGAATATATAATAAAGGTTTTGGGTTTTTATGTAGAAAGGAGCAACACCTTATCTAAATTTGAAAGTGTTTTTCAGCAACAATATTGCCAACATCCTTAATATCATCAGATCTATGGGTGCTTATCCCTTTTCCCTGCTCCCATTTTTCTCTTTGTCTACCTCCAGATCCACTAAACAATTTTTTTTTCCTAAAACAATTTGTAGGAGTTCATCCAGCTTCACAAGCCCAGAATTCGTTAATACTTTATACCCTGTAAAAATGGAAAAATAAGACTACAAGATGTGCAAAAAATGAGGATGGCTGTCATGGTTTAATCCCAGCTAGCAACCAAGCCCCACACAGTCAATTGCTCACTTCTCCACCAGTAGGACAGGGGAAAGAATCAGAAGGATAAAATCTAGAAAGCTCATGGATTGAGGTAACGACAGTTTTATAGGGAAAGCAAAAGCCAGACGCACAAACAAACTAAAACAAGGCACTAATTCACTGCATCCCATGGGCAGGAAGGTGTTTCAGCCATCTCCAGGAGAGCAGGGCCCGATTACGTGGAATAGTTACCTGGGAAGACAAACGCCATCACTCTACACATTCCCCTTTTTCCCTCTTCTCCACAGTTTTATATGCTGAGCATGATGTCATATGGTATGGAATATCCCTTTGATCAGTTGGGGTCTGCTCTCCCAGCTGTCTCCTCCCAACCTCTCATGCATCCCCAATTTCTTGCCACTGTGGGTGTATGAAAAGCAGAAAAGGCCTTGGCTCTGTGTAAGCACTGCTCAGCAATAACAAAAACATCTCTGTATTATCAACACAAATCTGTGTTCAGCACAAATCTAAAACATAGTCACATACTAACCACTGAGAAACAAATTAACTCTACCCCAGACAAAACCAGCACAATGGCCTACATCAATATGGGATGTTTTACTCACATTTTTTATTCTTCATCATTCAGTCAGTCCATTTTACATGGTGAGGTGTTGAATTTTATTATATTGCTCAGGAAAGATTATAAAATTATATAAAAACAAAAGGAGTGTCATCAAAAATCATGCTGCTACACCCATGCTTCTCAAGGATGATTATTTTTATTCTGAATCTGTGAGACTGTTCTGTAGCCAAGAGACATTACGTTAGGAAATGCTGAAGATGGACATCAATAAGTCAACAGAGCATGCATGTGTGTCACGCTATGTCCTAATACTGCAAAATATTATGCCAAAATTAGATGCAATTAGAACAGAAATTCTGTAACAACAGAAGACAGCACAGTGGAGCAGTGTTGTGAAAGTTTGCAGATATCCTTGTATTTATTTCGCATGAATTAAAGCTGTTAGTCCTTCTCTTTCAGGAACTTCCTATTTCCTCAGGGGAGAAAAAAAAAAAGACAAAATAAAAAAAAAAAAAACCAACAAAAAGAACATGCATAAGAAACAGTCAGTCCTTCAATAAGGACTACTGAGCTACATTGTCAAAAGGCTGCAATGACTTACTCTTTTCCAAATGAAAAAGATGTGGGATGAATTAAGACACACCCTTGCTTCCGGGACAGAGCAGTTTTCATATTATTCATGCCAAATACCAAGATGAAAACTTATCCTACTGTTGTTGTCTTCCTTTTAATTTATAAGGAAAATTGCACAGTTTTCTCAGTTAGCAGAAGTAAAAGAAGCAATCTGGGAACACCTAATAAAGTGAAGGTTGCCCCAAAACACCAGAATTCTCTCTATATTTATTCTACATTATTAGGGGAGGGGAATAAATTTTGTAGTTCATTACTAGGCTTAATACTGGGAAGAGGGAGGTGACGGAGCCCACAGATAGAAACAGTAGATATAACCATAGGATAGACTAAAGGGAAGACATTAACCTGATAGAACTTTAGGAGAAAAAAAACAAACCTGCTTTTCATTTAATACAAGATGAAATAATGGGGGAAAAAAGAGCACATGTGGGTTTATTATCAAATTTTCAAATAATAATTATGCAATACCAGAAAATGTACATGAATTATGGTCAGTATCCACAGCATAGATTTGATGCTGGAACTGATAAGAAAAGAGTTTTCAGCATAATAAACCATTCTTAAATTTTAAAAAGAATTCATGATGAATAGGAACAAAAAAATCAAAGACAAAAATTGCACTGGAAGAACCTGACTTTTATTGTAACAGTATGAAACAAAATATAATTTCTTAATACCTTTATATTTCTAAGCAAAAATACTTTAAAACCAAAAAAACCTAGAAATTAAAAAAAAAATCATCATAAGACATTGAAATATCACAATTTAAATATAGCTCTCATCTGTCACCAAACAGTTTGGTTCCACATGCAAATGAAATTATATGAATCAGCCATGTCCTGTTTTTTTTTACAGATCAGATTGCATCCTATACCATGAAGCAGAGGTCCAGAATAATCTCAGTGGAACACCCTTGCATAACCAAAATTAGTTCCACAGATGGCACACTGAAATATAAAGAGAGAAAGATGCTCTGGGAAAGTCAGAAAGCATAGTGTTAACTCTTTTCTGAGAATGACTTCTTTTAGTAGAGAATGGAAACCGTCAGAGGGAGCAAGAAAGATCCTGTTGTGTGACACAATTGTGATGTAGTCCATTTCCGCTGATAACATTATACGGCATAAAATTCATTATAAGCTTCCCCAAAAATACAAGCTGAATCTCAGAAATACTGAAACATCACATAAAAGACCCTTCTGCATTAACGAAATGGATAGAATCAGATATGACCAGAATGTGTATACAGAAAACAGAGCAGTGGTGCCATTGATTTTTAGTGATCAAAGTAAAAATTGATGGATTAATGCATTTCAGTCTCAGTAAAAAACATTTTGTGAGTCTTTCATTTAATGCATAGTACTCTAAAATCCAATAGCCCCCTGTCTAAGTGCTTTTTTATTTCCATAGGACTAATTAAAAATTAGTTTCTGCGTTGTGAAGAGCATTTGTCTGAACTCAACTCTCTTGCTATCATACTGTCACATGCTATGTATCCTCCACAGTAAGTATGAGGTGATCCATTTAGTTCTTCCTGTGTTCAGCCTTGCATGTATAGAGTTAGGATGACATATTCATGAGGACTATGGACTATTTTATATGATCTAAGTGAAGAAGTCTTGTAAATATAGTCCAACATTTTCATCATTCTACATTGTCTGAATCAGGAAAGAGATTCTTTCACTCATGTATCATGTTTTTCTAGCCCCATTTCCTTTTATAAGCCATAAAAACAAGAACATGCAAAGGAAACAGTTATTTTTAAGTAATGCCAAATACACTCACTGACAACTCTTGTTAATGTCTCTTTTTCTGTACTTCCTTGCTGGATCACAAATAGCACATGGAGTAACTGATTTGGAAGACGCTTAAAAAAGAAAAAAGGAAAAAAGTAACATTGTGTCATTTTAGCTCTGATGACTATAAAAGAAATTACTGCATTGCTGATATATGCACTAATGTTACCCTTTTTAGAGTGCTTTAAGACATACATGAAGGCGATGACCAGAGCAGGACAGGATATCCAAACATAAGCATTGGGAGAGCCAACATTTTGGAGGAAAATGTTTTCCTTCCTACTCCTATCAAATAACGCATCCTTCCAACTAACACTGTCAGGTTGATTATATTTCTGTTGAAATAATGCTGTAAAGTATTGCAAATAAAGTCATAAAATAACCAAAATACTGAATGGTAATTAACTGTGTTTTCCATGGAGTGGAAATGGGCTATCTGGTCTATTTTACTTTATCATCTCAACTAAGGATCAGAAGAAGAATAATAAACCCTGTACATCAGTAGAACCTCAAGTCAATACGTCATAAGGGTCAATGATCAGAAAAGGAAGAGAAGCTGCGAAAAAACCATGGAGAATGATTGAACTAACAGTATTAAAAGGATAAAACATGTAATTTTCTCAGAGTAGAAGCTCTTAATCAAAAAGAAAGTCGCCCCAGATCTAGTGGAATCTAAGAAAAAGAGATTTAATTGCTTTTGAGAGAACTTTTGAGTGGTAAGGAGATATGTAGAAAATATTAAGACTGAAAGAAAGGTTCTTGAGGACAACAGAGCGTGGAAGAACTTTTGAAGGAACATGCAATGGAGACCAGCATAATTCTATATTACCTGGGAAAGGCCCTGCTGCCATGACCCCTGCTTGAAGCACTATGGAACCTCATGATGACTGCAAAGTACCACAAAAGCTTGGGCAAACAAACCAGGAGTTTGTTTTTTTATCCTGCACTGTGAATAATAATTAAAGAAAATATTAAGTCCATGTACCATGCTGAATCAAATAGTGCAATGGAGGTTGGGAAGAGCATACACAAGAGAAAGCAGAGGAAAGTAGTCCCCTGTAGTAAGTCCTCCAGCTCTGTGCTAACATCCCTGGACACAGTCCTCCTTTCTGTGCAGAGCTTTTGCAATTTTATCTTCCCCTGATTTTGACTAGGTCAGTTTCTCTAATGCTGTAGCAGTTCACCCAATGAAGAAAAATTACTCTCCAGTTTCACTGTCATTTTCATCTATTTCACCTTTTTTCACCTTTTCATACTGCTGTCTTCAAAACAGGAGCCAACATTAAGTTCTACCATGTTCTCCTCCAATGGATGTGTGCTGGGTGTGTGATTTCATAACCACAAGGGAGGATAGTACGAAAGAACTATCTTGGCTTTAGGCATTAGACTGTATCAAGACCTGAAATAACCATCTGACTGAATGATCCATAGTTTTGACCACTGAAAACAAGAGTGAACGAATCAATGGTAGATGGAGTACCCAAAATATTATGCATTCATAGAAGACTGTTAAAATAACTTCTTCCTATCTTTGATTTCACCAATGTAACTTTAAGGTACCATTTCATTGATATTTGGAATGCAAATCTTCAGTTTTCATGAGAAAATAATCTTATTTTTTGTCCACTTTTATTTAATGACTTAACAAATTTTATCCCACGAAGAGCTGTGTGAACGACAGAATACTTCAGTTTGCTAATAATTCGTAGATTTTGAAGTATGGCTTAGTTCCAGTTGGAAAGGAAACTGAATTTTTTAATTTACATCTGAAAAAAAAAGTCCAGGAGATGTGGGAAAAGATATGTTTTTCTAGTAATTGAAACAATTCTATTTCACTGTTCAACTTAAAAATGTAAACTTGCTATAAAACAAAGCAGGATTTTAAGATGAAAAGAGTTTCAACAATGAAAAACTGAAAAGCTTTCATTAAAATGTCAAAATCAGTTATTTTGACATTGTTGAAACTTTGTCCCTGATCTTTTAAAATCAAAGCCCAGCTAAAAATGCCTTATTTCATGAAATAATTGGATTTTAACAGTGACATAATACTATGGAATATGATTCTATCTAAGTCTCTCTCAGCTTGTCTCATAAGTCCAGTCTAATAGGATTCTCAAAGCAAACACTGAGAAACACCTAACAACAGCCTTATAATTATCTGATAGTCACTTTGAAATTTACCTTTCCTACACATTAAAATCCTTTCTTTAATTTAGAGATTACAAGGTAGAGGGATGGAAATTTGATATCTACATTACTCAGTGATTTGAAATTAATATATTAAAGTCTATCTGATTGCATTGTAGCAAGCTCTAGTGGTGACAATGTGAAAAATCAGTAAAGCCAAAACATAAACTCGAGATCTAAACAGCGATCTGAATTGTAGGATAGTCCAGTGGTAATTTAACCCTTTCTGACACTACAATAAGCAAATGTTTCTTCCAGGGGAAGCATTTAAAATTTAAAATATCTGGTAGCTCATTTAAAAGTAGTATAAGACACTGCACTTATGTCTGTGTTAACATCTACACTTACAACACCTGTGGTACATCTTAGAAATTAAACATAGTCCTAAATTTGTTCCAGTAGATCAGGAAAAAGTCTATGTACAAACATGCATAATACATATATAACTTGTGCAGTGGAGTCTTTTCAAGTGTTTGCTTCTAATGTATTTTGCTTTATGAGTTCCAGTAACATCGTTACAGTTAAATGTGCTGTCAACCTCCTAAACAAATCTGCTGGGTTTTTTCTCTCTGTCCTCCTTGTATATATACAGATAGCAGGCATCTCACCACAACTGTGGCGATTTTTAGAAACTATATTACATTTCAACACTGAAACACAAAGCACCTCCACTGTATTTTTTATTCCTATTTCCGTACAGAACATACACCACAGGCAGTTATGGACAGAGATGTTCTCTTCACAGCATGATTCCTCCTACTGTGTTGTATCCATTGCTGCAGTGAAACAAGTTTTTCCTATGCATTGATGGTTTTAGGGAAAGTGTCCCTAGAGTGCAGATGCATTGAAAATGACTTTGTGACTGTGCACAGCCAAACTTGTCAAGAAATGCCATGCCAGTTGTATAATTGAATTGTAGGGCACTTCAGTCCCTCTCTGGCCCGCTTACAAAGGTTTCCTTGCTGTGTTAAGCCATGGAAGGAAATAACAGAGGAAAAGGGATGCAGTATTGACTTGAGCTTGACATGTGGTGTGAACTTAGCCCCTTGTGGCACCTAATTCCTCAGTATAGTGCAATAGAGGGGATGGTCCAACATGGTATTGCAGAGCTCCAAAGAAGGGCACTCACAAGCCTGGGTTTTAGCAGGGACCCCTCTAAGACAACAAATACTAAAAAGAAAACTATAATTTAACCCTTGTTTCAGGTGAAGGGGGGTGGTGGTGGTTAGGGGGTTGGGGAGGACAGTGCTTTTCCCTGGTTTGGTCGGGATTCAGAAGAAAGTTCAAGGATAAATATTCTGAAGCCAGATGCTACTCCTGAAACCCTAGTGCAGGCAGAGGTCTGCCTATATGGGTGTGTACATAAAGTGTGTGTTTTCTTCAATACATCTGCAACTCTCCTTCATGGGACAACATGAGGATGACAGGCCTTAAGCATATCTATCACTAGGGCCTACCTTCCAAAAGCAAGTAGGTCTGAGATTGCTGAAATAGGGATGAACACAGAGAAGAGAGGTTGTAGAGAGCATAGTGGAAGGAAGACATAGAGAAAAAGGTTTCAGCACCACGATCAAGGCACCACAGCTGAAAACTGAGGCTGAACACTTCATGCACAGGCCCACTACATGAGTTCCTTGGAGAAATGGAGGACCAGCTACTTTGCCCCACACCTGTTTTCTTCCTGCTTTCATCAAAGCCTTTTGTTGGTTTTTGTCACAAAAAAATCTTTCAGTATGCCCTACTCAAAGCCAGCTTTCCTGTCATCTACATGTTCAGCAAAAGGATTTGTTGGAGCAATAGACCTGAGCACACCTGGTACCTGGTGCATTTGGCAGGAAAAATTCACCTGAGAGATAAGGGAGAGAAATGCCTGGGTGGGGACATGCACGGGACGGATGCTTGGGAACCCTTATCTATAATGTATCTTTATCTATAATTTATATATAATCTGTAATTATTGATATCTATGTGTGGTCTATGTCTGCCTATGTAATATATCATCTGGATTTTGGTATGATTAGATTTTGGAATTCCCTTAACTGAAAAGTTTTTCAGAGAAAACAGTAGGGTTTGGGGGATTTAAGATCCTCCTTCCCCCTCAAGTCTGTAAAATGTTTAATGAAATGTAAAATGTTTTGTAGTTGTCTCAAAACTAAAACTACACAGTACTGTTCATAAGAGCTTCATTGGTACCTACTGGAAATTGCATTTCAAAGAATTTTGTGCTCATTTGTGCTCACTTGCACTCTCCAGAGCCTTCCACTGTGGTATATTTCCCAAGACAGCTCAAATAGGTTCACATTATAATTTTTCAAGATGGAGGTGCTGTAGAAGAGATGCTTTTCAACTTGCACAACTGATCTATGAACACACAAGATCCCCCAAAAACCAAACAAACCAAACAAAGGAATATGAATTAGTGACAGTAGAAATCTCAAACAGTAAATGACAGCATTTTAGCATGTCAATATTTCTTTTTTTCTCTTTTCTTTTTTTTTACTTTTTTTTTTCAAATCATAAGCTCAACATTTCCCATGCAGAAAAAAAACTTCTAGCAAACTATGACATTTCAGTATAATTCTAAGCTGGATAGAACTATAGTAGTCAAAACCACTGACGTAAAAAGAGAACCTACTGTGGAATTTGTCGTAGATGTTGAATTATAGTGGAGAACAAAGGTAAGATAAATTATTCTCTTTGGCTGAATACTGCAATAAATTTAGAATTCCTTGAGTTCTTGTCTTTATTTAGAAAAGAAATTTGTTTGTATATATGGGTGGTGACCTCTTCAAATTTAAAGTTTAAAAAGATCCCTCTGTTTTATTGTTAAAAAAAAATATGAAAGATAACAAATTTTTCAGGTTTTAATGGGTTAGGAAGAGTTGGCAAAGAACAAGTTAAGGTGACAAATAGGCATTAAGGAATTTGGAAGTGACATTTACTTTGCTTTAGTGTAGGAAAAGTTGTTCAACACTTCATAATCTTGCTAAATGCATTTGTGATTTTTTTCTGGGGAAACAATTAATTAGTATAATTTATTTCAATAAAACAAACTATGACAGTAATGTGCAAATAAGGAAAAATGACATAAAGTCTTCAGTAGGTCTTCTGAAAGATAAAATTAAACTAGCCCTCTATCTGAGCATGCAATTCATAATTTAGTTGGTTCCCAGCGTCTTCCTTAGAAGAAAAACAGTGAGTTCATGCTATGATAAGGAGAAAATTTGTTCTATAAATACCTAAGGTTTCTTTTGCTTCAAAAAGAAGAAATCTGAGTCAACAGGTTTAACAGTCAGTTTTCCCTTTTCACCAATATGACCACTCTCTTGGTAATCCAATTAAGAAAACAGGAAGACTAAGACTAACTAAGACTAAGACTAAGACTATACGGATATAGTTATTGTTTCTCTCTAGAAGATTTGAAGATTATTATTTTTTTAATTAAAAATATGAATATTTAAATCAAATATAGCAGCAAGGGATCACTGAAATAATGATTGACATTTTATTGCCTGTTTCTGTTCATTAAAAACTGTGGGTTTGTGAATAACATTATTTTGAAAAGACCTTTTTTAGTATAGAAACTTGTTTATGGAAAAACAAACTTCTGCCAAGGATTCGTTTCAAACACTTGTTTGTTTCAGTAAAAGGGCTGAGAGTCAGTAAACAACCCTCAAAAAAACCCAGCAGAGCAAAGGATCACAGAGACTGGTGTCTTGCTATAATGGATGATGTCTTCTCATTATGGATGATTTCACTTTATATATTAAATAGCCCATTTTAAGCTCTCATTATAAAATACTGATTATGATGATGATTAATATTAATAATTATTATAAGAGGAAATATATGTATATAAAATATTATAATTATTATTAGAGGAAGTAGATGTATATATTTTCAATGTTTAAAAAAGCTGTCCCAAGAGAGCATCCTGGGGACTGGAAACAGCTGGTTGTGATGATTCTGTTGGGGTATCATGTTTTAACCCCAGCCAGCAACCAAGTCCCATGAAGCTGCTCACTCACTCCTGCACCAGGAGGATCAGGGAAAGAATTGGAAGGGTAATAGCTGGAAAACTTGTGGGATGAGATAAAGACAGTTTAGTAGGGAAATCAAAGGCTGCACATGCAAACAAAGCAAAACAAGGAATGAATTCACTGCTTCCCATGGGCAGAGAGGTGTTCAGCCATCTCCAGGAGAGCAGGGCCCCATCATGTATATCTTGGGAAGATAAATGCCATCGCTCCAAACATCCCCCACATTCTTCCTTCTTCGCCCAATTTTGTATGCTGAGCATGATGTCATATGGTATGGAATATGCCTTTGGTCACCTGGGGACTGCTGTCCTCATTGTGTCTCCTCCCAGCCTCCCATGCATACCCAGCCTCCTTGTTAGTGTGGCAGTATAAAAAGCAGAAGAGGCCTTGGCTCTGTGTAAGCACTGCTCAGCAATAACAAAAACATCTTTATATTATCAACCCTGTGTTCTGCACGAATCCAAAACATAGCCCTATGCTAGCCACTGGGAAGAAAATTAACTCTACTCTGTTCAAAATCAGCACACAAGGTTTTGTCCAGAGACATATACTCTCATTAATGAGGGACAGACTCCACCCTTTTGCTGACGCTGATCACCATGAAGAAGATGATCTCTGGAATAATAACCATGAAATACATAACAACAAATTAAGCTCAACAAGTTTGCATCAACATCATTTCATACTTAGGGAAATCAAGCAAGTAGTTATGTGAGGGATGCAGGGAATAGAAGACACCAGCTTTGTACTCCCAAAGCCCTTCAGAGTGTTTGCTTATGACCAAGCATCAGCTTAAATGTGAAGTCATGGATGAGCACCACTCTGCACAAAAATGAGGTAAGCTGAAAGAATGCACTTAGCTCTCAGTTTTAGCTCTGTCATTATTACCTGGAAACTCTCATCTGCTTAAGTCAAAGTCTTTAAACACACCAAGGAGAAAAGAAAAAGTATATTGCTCCATAAACTTTTCTTCATCTGCTGGCGCCTGCTGGGAACACCTTTCCATATTGCAAGATTATGTTGCCAGAAAAGAAAATCTTTTAAGCCTATTTTACCTGACTTAATTTTCTCCTCAGTTATTGTCTTATAAATCAGGATGTATTATTAGGCATCTCATCTGCAGGAATGTTAAAGATATGAGCCAGGTTTTAAAAAGCATTTCTGACTGTGTCTTTAGAAAGGCAGATGGGAATATCTATTGGAGTGAAAGGCTTTTTGTTCATCCCTTCCCTTCCTTTGATACTGCAGAGGTATGTGTCACAATCCACTCACTGTGAAAACTTCTAGCCACCACAGCCCCCACTTTGACTGTTCCAAACAGCACGCTTCCAGCATTTTCCTAATAAGTTTACTTCTCCTGCCACCATTCAGATATTTTCTCTCCTCGAGCACTCATTATGTCTGTTTCTTTTTTGTCTTCACTTGCTTTGCTCTTTTTTTAACCTACATCAGTGATAAGCTTTTCCCTTTATGCTTCAACTACCAGTATGCACATATACATGCATATACATACATGTACATACAGCTATATGCAACTGGGTATAAACAGGTACAGCTGAAAGAAAGAAATGAATTGGTAGGGAGAGGAAGGATTCCAGAGTTTGCATCTGTACAGGCAAATATCACTGCTCAAGGCACACAGTCAGTATATAATAATACAGATGGGCACGCTTCATTTATATGTTAAATCTCAGTTTTGCTAGGGGAATCTGAAATATTCATAAACCACGTGGGGGAAAAAAAAGATTTGAAAAGGGAATTAGGTCCCAGTGTTGTAATTTGTTTGTTATAATTTATTTTCTATGAATATCATAATTTCATAGCATCCTGCTGAATTCAGTAAGTCTTCTGTTCTGTAAGCAATATGTGCATTAGGTGACGAGGGCAGATCTCTTTTAATTTTTTAATTAATTTAAAATTAATTTTTTAATTTTTAATGCAGCATAAATAACATTTTACTTTTACAAAACCTTTATGTATTGCCTTCACATCCTATCCATACGGACACTAAAATACAAATCAAACTTACAAAAATTAAAGTCTGTGACAAAATACAATAACAACAACAACAATAATAATTCTAAAATTTGGATGGTTTATGGTAGGTCTAATTTTTTACAAAAGCATCATTTCTATTTCTGCTATTCTTGCAGATACAGAAATAATACGAATTAAATAAGATTTAGTCTGACCACTCCTAGCAACATTTCTCAGTCCTTTTATGAGGTGGAGTGCCATGCTAACAGGTGCTAAGAATAGGACATATATCCTTGCATCCCATCCTTTTCCACCTCAGGTCCTGTAGTAATTAGTAGACATAGAGGATACCTCTTGTTCGCATCATTTGATTTAAGATCCATATGAAAGAAGTAATGACTCATTATTTAATTGTGAATGATTAATTAAATGGTCATTGTAATTAATATTTCACTCTGTCCTGTAATTTTTTTTTTCAGATTTATAGCCAAATGAAGCCCAATCTAACTTCAGGTGCCTTTTCTGAACTTAAAAATGCAATCAAATAAAAAGAAAACCAGCAGCTGCTCCCCACTGAAAAATAATGAGTACATTAAAAATTAAGCTAAGCAATATTCCAACCCTGATATAAATATCAGTCATCTTCAGCTCCCTTTCTCTCCCAAAACCCACTAAGCAAGCAGGCCTTGCAGCAAACAGTGACAAGAAATCCCAACAGATTAAAATGCAGAGAAAAATTCAAACTGCTAAAGCTTAATTAACGAAAAGGCAACATGAAAACATTCTTTTCTCTACAAAAGACAAGTCAAATAAGCCATGTGGTACAATGCTACTTAGGTCTGACTCATTTCTTTAATAAATCTACCTAAAAAAAGATGATTTGTGTTTTGCTTTGCCTGGGACATCAAGTGGATGAAAATGTCCCAGCCGGGTCCAAGCACTGATGACCAAGGGATCCCATCACTGCTGTGACACAGTGTCACCCATGGTCCACTGTGCTATCCAATTTGTCTCACATCATACAGGGATGCTAAATCTTGCAAAGCCAGAAGCCAAGCCTCAGTAGTACTGGCTCTGCCCTGACTTTGTGGCCACAGTCTTTGCATCCCCAGCAAACTCATGCATCTCTTCCTCCTTCCTCCAGCCT